>NC_133213.1:2905692-3153192 GCF_958299795.1 Porites lutea
AAATGGAAAAATCAGTGAAAAACTCAATTTGCATCCTTTCAAACTCTTTCCGCGACTACTCAAAGCCATAGATGGCCTTGTGTGGACGGTCACAATGTACGTGTGAACGTTGACCTTTGGACACATTTTTTTTCGGTGTAAACAGAGCCTAAATCGAACGTGATGCTTACCTTAGATTGAGCAACAGCCTCTGCAAGCAACTTTTGGTTTATTCCACAGAGATTTGGGACGACGGATTCACATCTTTTGTGGCAGTTCATGTTGCAATCTGCAAAAGGCAACGACAAAGTTTAGATCAAATGGGGATAGGGTTTCATGTTCCTTTCAGACTGTTTACAGTCTCATGTTGTCTAGCCTGCTTTTTTTTTTTGCCTTGGTGCGTGACAGGTTACATGGAACGCTCTAGCCTTTCAATAATCGTTGCGAAAAGTAGAATTTGATTTTCCTAGAAAATGCTTCAAGGAAAACGTTGCTGAACATGCTCGTTTTAGGAAGAAACGAACATGGTACACTTGGTAGTTTTTTTTAGAACGTGTGCCGCACCAAAATTGGGGGACAAACATAGCAGGAAAGACTGCCCATTATATCAGGACCGACTACGCCAAACGTCGAACATTCATGAGAAGAACCAAACTTAGTGAGCAAAGTTCATGAAAATTTCGACGTCTGGCCCAGTCAAGTTCGTCTGAATGAGTTTGGTTCGTCCAACACGTTCTATCCGTCTGCTTCAGACGGATAGAATGTCTCAAAATCGTCTCCGGGCAAACGTCGGTCTTTACCCGCTACCAAATAAACAAATAAACCAAAAATTTGTATTATAATGTATATTTAGCCTCTTTCGGACGAAAATTTAGTACTAGCCGGCTAAAATTGCTTTTTTGTCTGATTCAATCCGTTGATTGGTTCGACGTGTCGTTATTAGTTCCAGTCTGACCCAACAGACGCTCTTAATTTAGCTCGACCCAAATGAGAGTTTGGTTCGTCTCACGAAAAGTTAGACGTTTGGACTAAGCCTTAACTTATGTACGTTTTCGAATAGGTCTCTTTTCCTAGAATAAATGTTTTAACCTTTTTTTCCTTTTTACGTCTTATCATTTTTCATTTGTGGAAAAAGTGGCTTTTGAATTTTAAAAGCGTTACCACAACTTGACTTCGCTGTCGCCCCTTACAAAGAAAATGATAAACAACACACAAAAATTGGATGATATAAAAAATATCATACAGCAGTATAAGACTAGCTTTTAGTTAGAAATTTGCACTGCTTCGTTTTTTTACTGCGGTATCCAGGTACCTTACAACACTTACCAGACGAGTCAAACCCCACTGCCTTCGGTACTCTTTCAACGTGGAAGTAATTCGTTCGGTAAACACTTATTTTGTGGAAAAATTAAGCAGCAGGTTTCAATTTAATAGTTTCAGTCTTTACATTTCTACACATCCTACAACTTAACGTACAGCTGTGCGGGTGCGGACAGACGAACAAAAATGAGTTTTTTATTATTTGTTATTATTTGCAGCCCTATTCCCGGGCCCCTCAGCTGTTGTTTAACCTTTTTTTCAAGTAAATCAAGTACACAAACCCTTATGTTGTCAATATCGTCAGCTGTTGAGTTTTAAAATAACGGATACTTAAAAAAATGGTTTAAATTGTGTAATTTGCCAGTTGAACAGGGGCACCCAACGAGGATATAGTTCAAAACCACTTAACATAGCATTGTTGAACGTATTTTAGTATTCAAACGGTAGATATACGCATATTTTTATCCCCTAAAAACTTTTCATCTGTTCGGATTTCCTAGCTGAAAGTCTAGTGATCCGAAAATTATAGGGATAAAAACAGCCAGGAAAAGGCTCCCGAAAATTCTAGGTGGCCTTTTTTAGGGTCAAAATCCGTTAAAAATGGGTAATGATACCATTTTGTAGATGTTCGAAAATCCAAGGAGAGGCAGGCAAGCAAGAAATTTTACAACAAATGCTCCGAAAATTCTAGATCTCAAATCGTCTTCCAAACAGATATTTTCCCGAAAATTGCCGTTGGGTGCCCCTGTTTGAAGTTATTATGACTTCTTGTATTAAGACATTTATAGTTCGTAATTAATAAAACATATTTTTTTGAGCCGCCATCAAGTACGTTAGTTGTAAACAGCTGTAGAAATTGTAATGGATTTTCGAAAAGACAACTAACCTTTACATCTTAACCCTTGTTTGCGCATTCCATAAATCATGGATCCACAGTGGTCACAGAATGTCGGATAGTAGAAAGTTGTTTCCTTGAATTTATGTGGCATGTCAATCTTAAACCGTTCCTTCATTTTCTGTAAATAACAAAGGCATTCAAAGTTGTTGGAAAAATGGTCTTCACATAAGGGGTTGAAAAAAGCAGGGCTTGAAAAAACTTGAATTCCTCAGCCTGTCCTTTAAGCAACCAGGTCTCACATTTTATGCGCCCAGGCCCACTTCTTGTTTATCTTAGTTACCGTAAATGATCAATTATTTTATTTCATTTTCCTTGTTATGGGTGCAGCACTTTTATGAGAGTGACGCTTATTTGAGAGCAGCACTTACTTCAACTACGGGTAAAACACTGAGGGGAATATAGAGAGAATTAAGTAAGGCGCATACTAGGTATGCACAAATTGATATAATGTGGTGGTTGGTACCCTGCGGTTTGCAAAAGTGTATGACTTGCATGTACAGTATTAAAAATAATATTGCAGAATAAATACCTTGGTTTCCTCTGTCAGATTTTGTGTTCCTGGACAATTGCTAAGGATAAGCTCATGGCATTTCTTGTGGCATACCATTGTGCAAACTAAAATGCAAAAAAGCAAGATTTCCTCAATCTGTGCACAAAAAATTCTGCTACTTCAAATGGATGGAGAGTAAATTTGTGAAAGGTCCCAGTTACTGCCTGTAGTTGCACTCATTCTCTAAAAATACCGTAAGCTTCTGGTTAAAAGCTCTCCACTTATAACTCTCCCCCCCCCCCAGTAATAGCCCCTCCTTTAGCTTGTATTGAAATGAACTTGATCTTTTACGACATCTTGAAGTTTAAAAAAGCAAGTGAATTCAAAAAATATTTTGATCAACTCTGCTGTATATATATAGCTTGTTTTGAAATGCTTTTTATAGTTCGCTCATACATGTAAGCTCCCCCCCCCGGATATAAGTCCCCTTTTTATAAGCCCTGATCCTAAAACCCCCTACAGTACATGCTGAGGGCTTCTAAGCGGAAGTTTATGGTATTCATTTTGTGGACAAACTGTTACAAAGTAAAAGTCCTACCTGTACACTGATAACCTTGTTTCTTGAATCCCCTGCAGAAGAGTAAAAACATACATGGAAATCATTATTTTTAGTGGCAAAAGGGAGAACTGTGCAATTTTCAGCCGAGGCACAAAAAAGGAGACAGTAATTCTTTCTGTTTGCCGTTGATGAAAAAGAGTGTTGGAGTTTAGAGTTTTATCAACTGTAAATTCAAGACTTGCTCACCACATAAATTCTGTGCAGAAGGAACAGAAAACAGGCTGCCTAAAAAATCTAGCAACAAATCTATGCCCTCTAATGATGTGACATTTCTGCTTTCGCATGGCGCCACGACGTCCAGTGAGCCCACTGTGGTTCTCATGAGGCTTTCCTTCTTTTGAGGGATCATCTGTAAAAAGTATGAGCAATAAAAACTTTAATGCAAGTTTTATATTGAAACGGTTGAACATTACTTCTAGCTGAACCTTTGAACAGAAGGCAACAGAACTTACGTTAAGTAAGATGGGTTATGTACTAGTTTGAAAAGTTAACATAGTGAGCTATGTTGAGAAAAATCTGTTCTGATACATTTTGTGGAGTTGTGTTCAGGTTCTAAGCTGTAAAAAATTGTCACAGTCTATTCATTTACAATTGCTCTATGTGTTATAGGGTTAGGGTTTAAATCAAATGCATTTCTTTGCCAAAATCATACCCAACGAATTTCCTGGATTAACCAATGACATTACTGTCATTTGCACTATTAACACTATGAGGACTGCCCAGGGTAGCAAAATGCCACAGTGTATACTTTACCTGAGGCCCTGCCAGGGTAAATTCCGACAAGCGACATGGCCCAAAAAGCAGTGACAGCGTGTAAAATGAAATCATGACAAGATACCACCTTCCTCGGCCAAATTGTGACAGTGACGGCAAAGCCGACAATAAGCAACAAGCATTTATAAAAAAAAGACACGAGACGTTTTAAAATTCAGATGGGTGACACTGACCCCCCCCCCCCCCCCCGGCAGAGCCTCTTACCTTTTATTTCCCAATATCCACATGCAAATTCTCCAAAATGCTCTCCATACTTTTTCTTAGGAGAATTTGATAAAAGATCAAACATTCCCCCTTGGTGATCATTTTGTCAATTCTTAGAATCTTTTTGCTTTATTATGTATTGAAATTTTTTAAAGGAGAAAATTAACATTGGTCACTTTTGGAGCTTAAAGGTGCATTGGAAAGCACTATTATTTTAATTTACTTTCCACACTTATTCAATTATGGATTGTTACCTATGACTTCAATAAAATGCCTGACTTGGACGAGTA
The DNA here is from genome assembly GCF_958299795.1 of Porites lutea. Classification (NCBI taxonomy): domain Eukaryota; kingdom Metazoa; phylum Cnidaria; class Anthozoa; order Scleractinia; family Poritidae; genus Porites; species Porites lutea. The sequence goes on from NC_133213.1 coordinate 2,910,267, forward strand.
GTTTGCCAGTGGGTTGAAGATCAAGCTGTATAATATGAAAAAAAAAAAAATTAAATTAAATTAAAACAAAACGCGATTTTTTTACAGCTGGTAGTATAATGATGATGACATTGTTAAAACAGACCACACTTGAAAATGGCTATAATGTGCACCCAGTAACAGACATGTCTAATAATAAACACAACCTTTCACTTTAATTTTAGATTGACATCTTATTACTTCAAATGGTAATTTGATTTTAAACCATGCATGTAACTGAATGGTGCCAGTTTCTTCAAATGTGTGGTCACAGAAAACATACACAATTGGCTGATGGAAGGTCAACAAAGGAGGGGGGATAAACCTACATGCAATAATGTGAAATTTCCAACAGGGCAGGTCAATTCAAACCAGTAAAGTCTCTTAGGGGAGTAGACATACAGTACTTGCCAAGTCTTATGATGGAATACAAAGCTATGCTACTCTAAGAAAAACTGTAGGGATCTGAACCAAGTGCCCCAAACCCATGAAATCCAGGGTGCCCAGGCTAGATTTTGGCTTTTCATATAGCCTATGTGGTGAACATTAATGCACTTTTATAGTTTCACAACTGAAGAGAAAAGTATTCCTATAACATGCATGTTGTGTATGGGTATATATACAGGATATTACATGGCTGCACGGAGATACACGAGGATAAAAAGTTCATGTCTCAAGCAGCCATGTTATGTTCTATTTATTATACAAACACAAATGAAATACCAAACCATTTCACTTTAATACTACTTTGCTGCTAAAGGTATGATTTATTTTGTAGCCACAGCAATGGTGATCTTTCCACATGTGACGATAAATTGTTAATAATTCATGTTTTCATAATTAGTAACAACTTTATTGACTCTATCTTCGACACGAAGATTTCAGTACTTAAACAATGACAAATGAAAAAAGTAAAATAAAAGTTAAGTAAGAAAGAAAGGAACAATTGAATATTATCATAAAAGAAAAATTACTTGGCTATGTACGGCTTCTATGCTACTCGTATGGTAAGAAAGTTTAATTAGAGTTCGGATGCATAACAATTTGGAATATTTCAATATAAGAGAACTGAGATTTACGATGTTTTCATCGCACATAGACATGATATAAAAAAAGTGCCTTGCAAGACATATTCGTAAAATTACTGTTTATCGAGTATAGGCTCTCCAAGAAGATACCCCTTATATGAGAAAGTGATGAGTGGGTACATTTCAACAAATGTTGGAATTCATCACTAATTTCGGATCTAATAATAACATGACTTGTGTGTGAAAGCCCACCTGGTATTCCATTAGTGTTTAGATAATAAATCCAGCTATTCGACCAGGATATAAATAAAATTACACCCAATGATACCGAAGAAAAAAAATTATATCACCCGGGTTCATTTAATTAAATTTATAATTGAGAAATGAAGTCCATTAAGAGTTTTACAAAGCATTCTTCTACAAGTACAATCGCAGATGCAATCAAATTTAATATCAAAGCTATTGATTTCAACTGACAATAACAATAATTGACTGTCGACAAAAGGAATAAAGTGTCGAAAAATTGGTGATTAAAATAGAAAATGTAATTATAGTGAATAACCAAAGCGAACATTCTTAGATTCATAAATGTTTAAGGGTGTGCCGTTATCGCAGTCTGTAATACAGAATCCACACAAGTTGAACTGAACAAATGATACAGCTTAACGTCAACTATTGATTAATGTATACGACGTATGCAAATCTTGCTTCGACTCTTGATGACTTTCATTCTATGCAAGCTGTTTCTTCGTTTGTGACCAAAACATTCCACTAGCTCTTTCGCTTCTCAAGATACATGTACTTTTTATAACTGTTTTAAGATCAAATTTTTAAAAAAATGGATAGAGGAAACAAGGAAATCGAAACTACAGTTAAGTTAAAGTGCATATTCGTTTACAAAGTACGAATCAACAAATGTTATTTTGATATTATGAATTCAATCTATTCGGAGACAAGTACGAGACATGCGCTTTCTAATACAAGATTGATTGCTTTTTATAGCTTCCCACAGTGCCAATATGTAACATACTTTCTAACGAAAAATAATGTACTGTAAAATGCATCCAACTTACCCAAACGCTAGAAAATCCATGAGTGTCACGTTTACATTGATCGACTAAAAACTGAACTCCGATGGAAACTTCGGCAATGACTCTTCCACTTGGCTTTTGTAAAACAACGATCGTTATGACGCGGCCATCGTAAAGATGAGTGTCAAAGCATTTATTCCACTCAGGATAGATAGTCTTTTTCTTCTGAACCAAAGAGATCCCTTGGGTTGCAGACATGACTGCTTCTTTTATGTGCACAGCACAATAAGATTCGAATGGATGCGGATTTTTCGACCAGCTAGCCGCCGGTTCCACCTCGATCAATTTTACTCGTATAAATCCCATGTTCACGCCGCCGTTTAATCCCCAAAACCTCAATCACTTTATCCTGCCTTGTAAAATCTAAGCTACCGACATCTCCTCGAATTTATACGTGCCTTGCTTCCGTTCAGCAATTCCAGGAATAACGACTGCCGCAAATTTATCCTCCGTGACTTAAATCCGAGCGGTGACTTCACTTTGACCAAACAATAAACCGTGACAAGCCCCCGTGACAGCAACCATATATGGCCTGTGGCGTCTAAATTTGGGCGTGAAATATTATGAAATCATTACTTCCGGGGGCGTTGTGGAGGCTTTTTGCGTCAGACGAGCCAAGGTTTACTTTTTGTTGACGTGTATTTCCTTGTGACTAATACATCAGATCCGGAAATATAAATGAAAATTGTATTACCATGGATTGATATCAACACTAAAACACAAAGGATTTTTTCGCGAGAAATCTTTATTTTAATAAAGATTTTTCTTTTGTGCATTTTTAATGTCAATGTTAATTAATTAGACTATCAGACTCACTCTGATTCATTCTCTGTGGCTGTTAAGTTAATAGTTCCATTCAAAATGCCTTGATCAGACCTAACCTGGCTTTAGTTAAAGCCAAAAATCTCTTAAGAACACAAATGAAGAAACTATTGAAGAATTTGGGATGGCCTGGCGGCGCACGTGCCACGCGGCTTACAAAAGTCACTTAGCATTTTAGGTTTGGTTAGTAACTTACATTCGCAGAAAGCCGGAAATTTCAACAAGGTCAAGTTATAACACGTGTACTTTGCGATCTTGAGCTGAAAGGTACTTTAAAAGAGGATCACTCGCACAAAGATTTTTATTGGTCAAAACTTAGTGTACCGGACACGGATGACGTAAAATAAGAGACCTCTTCCCTTTGTTTTCTGTTCAGGGAAAAATCTGCTCGATATTGTTTCCTGGTTTTTGTTTTTTTTTGTTTTTTTTTTGTTTTACGTCATCTGTGTCCGGTACTCGAAGTAAATGCGTTATTTATTTATTTATTTATTTATTTATTTAACAGAACCGGCCGATTGGGATTGGTACTGGATAAGTTTATTTGGACGGTTTGTTTGATCTTATACGTAGTATGAACCATTGGCAACGGGCAAAGGTTGCAACGAGCAAAGGTTGCGACGAGCAAATTGTTCACGTACGACAGCTCTGAAGTTCATTGTCGTGCTTGTTAATTGTTAGTATAATCTTTAGCTTAGTACGCTTATGGAAGATGATTTAATATTCAAGATGGGGTCAATTGGAACTCTATTTTTCTTTTAACTGCAGCGGTGTCGCGATGGTAACCCGAGAAGATGCCGGCAAACCTCGAAAGCTCGTTTTACATCTGGACGTGAATAACGCAATTTTCATCGGTGATTCCATTACAAAGGCCGTGACACCCGAACAGGCTTTGAATGAATATCTCACTGATGTAGCTTGGGGGGAGGTTGTCCAATCTGGAGAGTGGATCGGTGATCATAGCACATTATATGAAGGACCGCCAAAAGAAAGCATGGTCTCCTATTACAGATACGCTCAAGCTAAGTACAGTGGGCAACCAAGAAGCGAGTTTAAAGGCCACATCCGGAAATTTACCGAAGGGGAAGTTGGACAGCCATTCAGACAATTTTATGAGAATATGATGGATGCACTCAAATTTCCCGGGAACATCAGAAGTTGGAATGGTAATGATCTCCCTTCTTTTGCAGACCGAAAGGGGATACAACATCATTGTATTGTGCCATCCTTCTACAAGCTTTTAGACCATTTGATAGAAAGTAAAAGAGAATTTGCTATTGTTTTTCGTACTTTTGGTGGAGACGGCCAAGTGGTACTACAAGCAACCAAAGATTACCTTGATGGAAGAAATGCTATTGTTTGTGCAGGAGAGCCACAGCAATCCCATGTAAGTGGGGGTCCTGTGGATGATTCAACACACATGGTGAATTTTACTGCAGGGAAGGTAATGCGATCAAGGAACCAAATCACTCTGAAATGTCCAGAAGATCATTTGGTGCTTTCAAATTTCTATGACATCTACAAATATTTTAGTCAAACACATGGTGTTAAGTTATTTGTTGATGATTATGAGTGGTGGAAGTCACAACAGTTTCATTCGCTAGCAGCAAAGCCCCTGTTTATTGATCTTGGTGACAAATCGGTTCATCACATCATGTTGGATGATAATTTTCGTCCATGGGAACCTGCGGACAGCATCATTAACTTATTGTTAGCAAAAGAGAGAAGTTTCGCTAGTGTAGATCCTGCAACATTTGATAATGTTTGTGTGTTTAAGACTGATCTTTACCAAAGTATTTGCAACAGAAATTATTTAATTGATAAAATTGAGTTGTGTGAAAGAAGTTATACCAAGATGATTTCAGAAAAGAATGAGTGATTCAACTTAAATAGTTCTCTCTTCAGTGACTGGTACCTTATTTATACTATTCCATAATTTTGTCTGGTTCATTGTTTGTTGAACAATAAATTACTGTAAACTGGAATGTCTCTGAATTTTTTTTTATTTCAAGGACAAGTTGGGTGGCAAATACAAGATTTGCCAAGACTTTGAGCTCCCAAGACCCATTCATTACCAATGCTTCAGAGATTTAGATCTGGAGATCACCACAAGTCTACCAAATACCCGGCTCAGTTAAAGACCCATCTAGCTGTAAACAAAACAATTTGTCCGATTATAAGATCCCCCGGATATAAACCCTCCTCTTGCTTGTATTGAAATAAGCCTCAGGTAGGCTATATTGAAATGAGTTTGTTTTATTTTAAAGTTTTGAAGCTCGATTTAAGACCAGTGAATGCAAAGTGTATTTTGATCATCACTGGTTGATTGCTTGTTTCATAGTGCTTTTTCTATTCCGGTGGAAAACCCATTAATAAAACCTTATAAAACCACTTATGAGGATAATTAAGCCCAATATATAAGCCCAGATAAGAAGCAGACAGTAAAACCACTGGAGCAGGAAGGGGGGCGGGGGGGGGGGGGGGGGGGGTAGGGTGGGAGCACGTGTGATTTGGTGGGAAAAGCTAAGTGAACAACCGAGATAGATGTGTTAAGGGGACTTTAAAGGAACTTGAAAAATGTGGTTGTCGATTTATTAAATTGTACCGATGGCCGCTGGACACATGTAAATGTGATATTTGTGTCCTTGGTTAGGAAACAATGGCTCCTGAAACAGAAAAGTGATCTTCAAGAAAATCACCTTTAGTTAGTTAGTCAAATCAAATCAATAAGCTAATGTTAAAACATGTTAGTTATCAATGAGCAATACATAAGAATTTTCAGCGTTACCACAACCCCGCTTCACCCTACCCTCCCAGGATTCGTAACATGATTGTCAGCGGAGGTTCCCAATCAAAGACAAAAAAAGATGGCGGCTGATACGTCTTCGTTTGTTTGTTTCCTTCGATGTAGAAGATGATGAATTAACTGCTGTCATTAATATTGCTTAGCAGAGAAAAACGAGGTGAGTAGTAAGGAGATTCTGATTTTTAAAAGAAAAGGAATAGCCAACTTTGGAATCGCTGTTTGATAAAAATCGGGACGCTTAACCCAAAAGGTATTAAACGGAATTCGATATTTCGGCAGTATTTTAATAATATGGAGTTTAAGTTAACAGCAGACTTAGAACTTTCAGGGAGATAAGTCGGTTTTAAGTCAATTTATCTTAAGCGTATCTCTTCGTTTTGGGTTCCCCTGTAAGGTCCAAAATTTAATTACTTAAAGTTACATGAGCTTTAGAAAAACTGCAATGACACAAATGTTCGGATATTCCAGAATCTTTAAGCTTAATTATGTGTTTCGACGCTTTGCGCGTGCATTGGCGGAGTGTCCGACTTTCATTTCTTCAGTGTTACCCTAGAAGTTATAGGAAATGTGTTAAATCTTGCATAAGATAAAATTTCCACAAAAACAAAGAAAGATAACACAGCAACTGTTTATTTGTTTTTATTTCATCGCAAAAATTATTTGTAATTATATATTATTACTAGCCCATTACCTAGTGTCCAAAAAAGTTAGTGTCGAGCACTGTAACCCTAAGCCTGGAAAATTAGTGCGGTGTTTATAACCTTTTAATTGCAATTTTAATTGCAATTTGACCATCTTGTCATGATAGTGATGGTGGTGATGACGATTATGTATTGTAGTCATTTATGATGGTTAATCATTGATTATACAGGGCCTCTGATATTTCGCGCGGTCGCAGAGCTGCGAAATTCAGGTAAATCCACGAAACCCTGTGAAATTCACAAAAACATGCAAAGTACCGTGAAATTTGGTAGAAATCTTATCAAATACATGTCTGTACAGCAATTTTGAAACTTCTCTCAGCTACTGGGGGTCTTTACTTGCCGTAAATTCGTAAATTTATGTCAAAACGTCTTCACTGAAATGTGCAAACAACGTTCCGAAACTACCAGGTGTAGATTATGGTGCGAAAAACTAGGCGCTAGCCAAGATGTTAAAGGCTTTGCCATTGGTTCATTTCTAGAGCATATACCTATTGTTGGTGAAAGAGCAGACGATGACCTCTGTTAGAAAATCATTAAAAACGCTGGTCTGATCAGTGCAAAAGCGATCGATTTCTAGCGAAATTTGCCCTGAAAATAACCACAAAATCTGCCATGTTTTTACCGATTGTTTTCTGACCAAGTTGCCCAGAAAATTCCCATAAAATCGGCCGATTTTTCTGCGATTTTGTCCCTAAAAATCCCGTGAAATTTGACTTTTTTTTGCATGACCTATCAGAAGCCCTGATTATATGCTGTTTCCAATTTTGTTATTTTGAATCCCATACTGAAGACTATCTATACTGATATTCCTATAGTCAGCACTGTAAAATGGCATTCTTGGATGATCCCGAGTTTATCATTGCTCATATTCGTCACTCCTGCGTCATCACTGATGATACCGGTGAGTATATGCACGTATAAAGTGTAACATTATGGAGGCCGTGTCAGGGTAAAATTCCTACAAACAACATAGTCTTGAAAAATAGCAACTTAAGATAGATTAAATGGTGTCAAACAGTTCAAATATGGGTTGAAACTGCATCGGTGGCAAAGAAAGTGCAAATACAGTAGACCCCAAAACAGTCCTGCCGCATTCAATCACTGCATGCGAGAAAAAAAACTTCTGGTTCCCCTAGGGCTAGGACTATTATTATGCAAGTGTAATTTGTATAAAAAGTGATAAGTTCAGGGTGAAAATTGTTGTGTTTCCTTAATTAACATGATAATTCTGTTTTACATGAGGCATGTGTGAACAAGTGATAATGAATGAGGAACTGGAGAATGAAAAAGCAATTAAGCAGCGGAAAAAACTCATTGGGAGATATTCTATTGACAGGTTAGCAGATTTTGTCATTTATAGTTCACAAGTTTACTTGCATTGAATGCAGCATTTTAACCAATCCCATTGGAGATCAGGCAGAAACATTTTATTACATTAGACCAAGTCATAAAAGCTTCACTTATACTGGAATGGAAAAAGGAACAGAAAACATTTTTTTTATTTGTGTGCTATGATAATCACCAAAACAAGATGCATGTTAGCTTTTTTAAATGACAGTAATAGTAAAAAGTTTTCAAGCTTTGAGGTTATGTACATGTAGCCCCTTTTAAGTACTAACTGATTTACAAACGCCTTATGGTTTTTAGGGAATTCCTGGACTTCCCAAGTTATCCGCAGTCATTTGATATTGCAGTTAGCCCAGATATTCTAAGTCTTAGGAATTCCAAATCACAAGGAAAGGGTGATCGTGGTAGGAGAGAGAGGTACAATGTTAAACAGTATTGTTTTAATGGCAAGAGTGTTGTTTTTCAGGAACTTGCTTCATTAACACATAGTTATGCAAGCTAGCAAATGAGTTTGCCAATGTCCCAAGAAATCTCAATCAAATTTGGACATTGTCTTGTTGGCTTTTGAATCTGCTCAGCAGTGATTAACATATCCTTTTGAAGATGAGTAACTACATGTAAACCCCATTTACACATGCTAAAAAAATCGGCACGGCACGCCAAATTTTTGGCACCGTGCTGACGATTTTAAGGCATGACACTCCCAATTTTCGACGTGTAAACTTATTGGTCCCAAATGTAATGTGGCACCAGTGCTCAAAATTTTAGGTACCGAGACTACCTCCTGGAGATAGCCTCAGCAAGGGTAAACAAAGCATGGTGCCAGAAATTTGGCATAATCCGTGCCGATTTTTTAGCGCTTGTAAATGGGGTTGTAAACTGATCCAAACTTACTTAAATAATTTCTGAGCTCTCTGTAAAAGATCAGGTGATCAGGTGTATCAAGCCTTTCGCTTTCAGGGTGAATGTCCCGGGAGGAGCGTGGGGGGAGGGTGGGGGGGTGTACTCCTTGTAATGGCCCATACAGGGACGCCCAGCCTGAAGGGGTACCTTTTTCAGGTTTCAGGTACATGAAAGGGTATATGAAAGGGGTATGGAAATCTGTCATTTTAATCTGTAATTAGACCCAAAAGGGAGAACAGATGCATTTTACTGCTGGGACAAAGTCAACAAAAAATTTCCAGTTTTGTGATTCACCGGTATTCATATTTTAAGAAAGTGGATATTTCACAGCAGTCAAATGTAAAGTTTTAAACTAGCTATGTGGAAGGGGTGTCACTTGTCAATAGAAGGTATAAGAAAGGGGTACCTTTTCTGTCCAAAGGGCATATAAAAGGGTCAGGGGTCAGACCTCAGGTTTTGGGGGAAGATGGGGAGGTTAATGATAGACTCTTGTAAGGTGGCTCTAACCTTTCAGTCTTGCCGTGTGACCATTCACTTCCTTGTCACTAAGATTTCAAATTGGCAGTTAAAATAAACAAGACAGTAAATTTGTAGGAGGGAAATCAAGCAGCTAGATTCTAATTTTCTTCTGTTTTCCTATGTAAGTAACCAGAGCAAATCCCTGATCTCTGGTCCTTACAGCCTGGCATTCAAATCAAACTTCTTTGGCATTACATTTCAAATGGTACATGAAGTACTATTTTTTTCCATTATTTTCCTATACATGTAAATTGTAAATGAAATTTGAATTTTTTATCTCATTTTGACTTTATAGTCACATCAGGAAGTGAAAGGGTTGGAGTAAAGGAAATAGGTTTTAAGATTTGATGCAAAGTAGGACTACATCTTGGTTGTGTCCAACCAAAATTATCGTGACTTACCAGTTGTTTGAACTTGTATGATTGTCCTTATTATCTGCACCCACTAATGAGTAACTTGTGCCTTTTTTATCTTCAGGAACACTGAAGTAAAATGCAAGACTGTGTCGTGGAAGGAAGGCGAGAAAAGTACTTTGAGTGGTACGTGTTGAGATTCCAGATCCCTGAGAGAATGTGTTACAATATTGAGGCAAACGTAACAGCTGCTTTCATTTGATTGGTCCTGAGATCATTTCATTCACCTGTGTAGTCTCAGACAGAACTATGTGCAGGCAAAAAAGACTGTCTTCTGTAATCTTGTGTCTTGTTTCTTTTTTTTTCAGCTGAAGATCTGTCTGATGTGTTTGGTAAGAGGGAAGTAAAACAAGAGAAAAGTAAGACAGTTGCAGTTTCTCAGCTTAGTAGACAGCTGGAGGAATCTATTGGCAAACCGAACAACCCATTCTTAGAATACTCAAAGTTTGATGGAGAGGTAAGTTGAGAGAAAAGTTTCTGGTTTCTGGCTTCTCTGTGTAACTTGTTTGATGCCAAAATAGTCTGAAATTGTTATTTTACAAATCATCCTAACCGAGTTTATACTGTCAGGGGCAGATCCAGGATTTTTTTTAGGAGGGGGTGCACTCGTCTTCTGCTCTACTTCAACACCAATAACCACATAGTTTTTTTTTGGCAGAATGCCAGTTGTATTAGAAAACCGCAGGTCATCTCGGGGCGGGGGGGGGGGGGGGGTGGGAACCCCCTGCACCCTCCCCTTAGATCCGCCCCTGACTGTAGTGCTGAGAACCTTGACATGCTGTCAACTGAAATAAGGAAAGATCTATTACAAAACACAGCTGATAATTAATGGTCCACATTAGGTAAGCAAGGTTGACTTTCTTTGAGAATCCATTTTTTGGGTAAGAAACGAGTGTCCATTGTCCGCATTAATGGGTTTCCGTATTAAGTGGGTTAAATTTAGTGAAACTGTAAGTGCTTTTCCCCAGTCATCCTTAGAACAGGGTTAGACTGTAATTATCAACTCCACTGAAGTCGAGACTTGGTGTTGAAAAGTGTGTACAATGTATGCTAGTGTACTGAGCTGTGAAGTAACACTTGAGGTACAGTGCAAGCATTATATTTTTGTAATTTTATCTTTTTATGGCTTTTAGGTATAGAACAGATACTTTATTGTGAAGTTATTTGATAAAACTCCTATTGGATAAGTTTAGTTTCAATGCACACACTCACAACCCTAGTCTCCTTCACAGCCCCAAGGGGCTGAGTCACACAATGCTGTGAAGAAGACCATCACAACCCATGATAAAGTGCCATGTTTTCCTTCTGAACTGCCTTGCATTTCAAGTAATGGGAGAATCCGGGTTACCTTTAGCTTTTGTTAAAGTACATAAAATATGTAGTAAAGCCCCTCACAAGTACATGTATTTGTTAACGACCATTGTCCCCCCCCCACTACATTTACCAGTGAGTAAGATATTTTGCTATGCTTTGCTGTAAGCATTGGCTTTGTTTTAAGGTCAAACAGTTTTGTCCTTGTCTTATCTTATCGCAGGCATACCAAAACTCCTACATGTATACCACCAAGAAATACAAAATTTTTTTGACCATGGAGTCGGAGGTAAGAATACTGTATTATAGCGAATGTGATCAACCACAGATAGGAAGCAGTTGAATTAAGATCAGTATAAACCCCAAGAGACTCAAAAATAAATGAGCATAAGACGAGCCTCTGCTTGCATTTTATATTAATTAATATTTTGTGCCAATTCTTTACCCTCCTTACAGGGTTTCTGATAGGTCGCAGAAAAAAAAGTCAAATTTTGCAGGATTTTTAGGGACAAAATCGCGGAAAAATCGGACGATTTTGCGGGAATTTCGTGGGAATTTTCGGGGCAAACTTGGCCGGAAAGCAATTGGTATAAAAATGGTGGATTTTGTGGTTATTTCAGGGCAAATTTCGCTAGAAATTGATCGGTTTTTTGCTGATCAGACCGGCGTTTTTAATGTTTTTCTAACAGAGGTCATCATTTGCTCTTTCAACAACAATGCGCTCCAGAAATGAACCATTGGCAAAGCCTTTAACATCATGGCTAGTGCCCAGTTTTTCACAACATAATCTACACCTGGTAGTTTTGGAACGTTGTTTGCATGTTTCCGTGACGAAGTTTTGAGATCAATTTGTGAGTTTAAGGCAAGTAAATACCCCCAGTAGCTGAGACAAGTTTCAAAATTGCTGTACAGACATGTATTTGATAAGATTTTTACCCGTCCTAATCTCGCGGTATTTTGCATGTTTTTGTGAATTTCGCGCGATTTGCCTGGATTTCGCAGCTCCGCGACCACGTGAAATATCAGAAGCCCTGTCCTTAGCAAAACAAAGTTGTCATTTGGCACAACCAGATCCAAAAGTAATGTACAATAGCATTATTTTCAATCCCTACCCTACATGATTTTCTTGCAGTGCATGGTACATCGTGTAATGCATGTTGTACTACATTTTTGATTAATTTTACAAACTATATTATTTTACATTAAAATTTACTTTTTCAATAGCCCATTTTAATGTGATTCAATTACTTCTTGAATTAATTTTCCTTTCTTTTAGGAGGAAAGAGCCATGCCAATGATTGTTACATGTTGTACAGTATTAGGTAAGATGACCTTTAATCACATTTGAACATACCATTCAGGGGTGGATCTAGGGGGAGGGTGCAAGGGGTGTGCACCCCCCCCCCTGAGATGACCTGCGGTTTTCTAATACAACTGGTATTCTGCAAAAAAAAAACTGTGTGGTTTATTGGTGTTGAAATAGAGCAAAATCGTGGATCTGCCCCTGCATTTTAAAGTGGGCCTACTGGAACTGGGGCACTTGGGAGAAGATTATCCATCACAACATTTTTTGAAGACAAAAGATTCTTAAGTTTTTTTTGCAAATGGACCAATAAAATTCAATGTTCATCTGTTCAAATGTTGAAAACTTTGAAACCATTTGAACTTACGTGAGCCCTCAAATTCATGAATGTTATTGAAACTTGAGAAACTTGAGAAACTTTAGAATCTTTTGTTTTTAAAAACCATTGTGATCGGATAATCTTCTTCCAAGTGCTCCCTGTAGTGCCCGTTCTCTGAGCAGACTACAGTTGACTCCATTATAACGGACACCTCTACAGAATGCACACCTCTGTAAAACAGACACCTAGAGTTGGTCCCTGCCTTTCTTTACTCCCTTTATTTGACTCTTTATAAGACAAATGAATGAATGGCTTTTGGGGATCTGTTCTTCCAGCTAATGCCAGTGTTCAGGATCCAGTCAATGCATGTGTTCAGGATCTGATTGGACTAATCATGTACAAATACACAAGTGAAGGGCGGCAGCCCCCATTGAAGGTAAAGTTTGTCTTCAAGCAGAAACTCTTGAGATATTAAAACTTGTTACTCTCACATGTTTGCTTTGTCCGATGCTTGTGAACATTCATTTTCGCATGTACCATATTTGGAACGAGAAAAAAAGATAACTGACCAATCAAACTTCAAGAGAAAAAGAAAAAAACAATAGCCAATAACAGACTGGCATGTCCCAGAAGTCTTTGGAAAAGTTTTTGTAAGAGCTAACTCGGCCCAGTTCCTTTGTGCATTTGCCACTGATTTAACAATCAGGGGCACCCAAGGACTGTTTTGTGTAAAATATCTGTTCGAAGAAGCAAATGTTGCCTAGAATTTTCTGTAGTCTGAAGGTGCATAAAAATTTCTAGATGACTGTTCCATTCATGTCAACTAGGTATAACAGTCGTCGCCAGAACTGAATCAAGGACAATGGTCCTGCAGATTTTTATTTATCTATTTATTCATTTTGGGCTAACAAGGGGAACAAGGGGTAACAAGTCAAGGGGTAACATGGGGGACCAAGAAGTAACAAGGGTAACATGGGGTGACACGGGTAACAAGGGTAACAAGGGTAACCTGGGGTTACATGGGGTAACAAGGGTACCATGGGGTTACATGGGGTAACAAGGGGTAACAAGGGTAACAAGGGTAACATAGAGTTACATGGGGTAACATGGGGTAACAAGGGTAACATGGGGATACAAGGGTAACAAGGGGTAACAAGCGTAACAAAGGGTAACAAGGGGTAAAAAGGGGTAACAGGGGGTAACAAGGGTAACAAGGGTAACAAGGGTAACAGGGGTAACATGGGGTAACAAGGGTAACAAGGGGTAACAAGGGTAACAAGGGGTAACAAGGGTAACATAGGGTAACATAGGGTAACAAGGGGTAACAAGGGTAACAAGGGTAACATAGGGTTACATGGGGTAACATAGGGTAACAAGGGTAACAAGGGTAACGTGGGGTAACAAGGGTAACAAGGGGTAACAAGTGTAACAAAGGGTAACAAGGGGTAACAAGGGGTAACAAGGGTAACAAGGGTAACAAGGGGTAACATGGGGTAACAAGGGTAACAAGGGGTAACAAGGGTAACAAGGGGTAACAAGGGTAACATGGGGTAACAAGGGGTAACAAGGGTAACATGGGGTAACAAGGGGTAACATGGGGTTACAAGGGTTAACAAGGGGTAACAAGGGTAACAAGGGGTAACATGGGGTAACAAGGGTAACAAGGGCATCAAGGGGTAACAAGGGTAACAAGGGGTAACAAGGGGTAACAAAGGCAACATGGGGTAACAAGGGGTAACATGGGGTAACAAGGGTAACAAGGGGTAACAAGGGTAACAAGGGGTAACAAGGATAACAAGGGGTAATATGGGGTAACAAGGATTAACAAGGGTAACAAGGGGTAACAAGGGTAACATGGGGTAACTAAGGGTAACATGGGGTAACAAGGGTAACAAGGGGTAACAAGGGTAACAAGGCTAACATGTGGTAACAAGGGCAACGAGGGGTAACAAGGGTAACAAGGGGTAACAAGGGGTAACAAGGGTAACAAGGGTAACTTGGGGTAACAAGGGTAACAAGGGTAACACAAGGTAACATGGGGTAACAACGGTAACAAGGGTAACGAGGGGTAACAAGGGTAACAAGGGTAACAAGGGTTAACAAGGGGTAACAAGGGGCAACAATGGGTAACAAAGGTAACAAGGGGTAACAAGGGTAACAAGGGGTAACAAGGGGTAACAAGGGGTAACAAGGGTATCAAGGGGTAACATGGGGTAACAAGGGTAACAAGGGTAACACGGGGTAACAAGGGTAACAAGGGGTAACAAGGGGTAACAAGGGTAACAAGGGTAACATAGGGTTACATTGGGTAACATGGGGTAACAAGGGTAACAAGGGTAACATGGGGTAACAAGGGTAACAAGGGGTAACAAGGGTAACAAGGGGTAACATGGGGTTACAAGGGTAACAAGGGGTAACATGGGGTTACAAGGGTTAACAAGGGGTAACAAGGGTAACAAGGGGTAACATGGGGTAACAAGGGTAACAAGGGGTAACAAGGGTAACAAGGGGTAACAAGGGTAACATAGGGTAACATGGGGTAACAAGGGGTAACAAGGGTAACAAGGGTAACATAGGGTTACATGGGGTAACATAGGGTAACAAGGGTAACAAGGGTAACGTGGGGTAACAAGGGTAACAAGGGGTAACAAGTGTAACAAAGGGTAACAAGGGGTAACAAGGGGTAACAAGGGTAACAAGGGTAACAAGGGTAACAAGGGTAACAAGGGGTAACATGGGGTAACAAGGGTAACAAGGGGTAACATGGGGTAACAAGGGTAACAAGGGGTAACAAGGGTAACAAGGGGTAACAAGGGTAACATAGGGTAACATGGGGTAACAAGGGGTAACAAGGGTAACAAGGGTAACATAGGGTTACATGGGGTAACATAGGGTAACAAGGGTAACAAGGGTAACGTGGGGTAACAAGGGTAAGAAGGGGTAACAAGTGTAACAAAGGGTAACAAGGGGTAACAAGGGGTAACAAGGGTAACAAGGGTAACAAGGGTAACAAGGGGTAACATGGGGTAACAAGGGTAACAAGGGGTAACAAGGGTAACAAGGGGTAACAAGGGTAACATGGGGTAACAAGGGGTAACAAGGGTAACATGGGGTAACAAGGGGTAACATGGGGTTACAAGGGTTAACAAGGGGTAACAAGGGTAACAAGGGGTAACATGGGGTAACAAGGGTAACAAGGGCATCAAGGGGTAACAAGGGTAACAAGGGGTAACAAGGGGTAACAAAGGCAACATGGGGTAACAAGGGGTAACATGGGGTAACAAGGGTAACAAGGGGTAACAAGGGTAACAAGGGGTAACAAGGATAACAAGGGGTAACATGGGGTAACAAGGATTAACAAGGGTAACAAGGGGTAACAAGGGTAACATGGGGTAACTAAGGGTAACATGGGGTAACAAGGGTAACAAGGGGTAAAAAGGGGTAACAGGGGGTAACAAGGGTAACAAGGGTAACAAGGGTAACAGGGGTAACATGGGGTAACAAGGGTAACAAGGGGTAACAAGGGTAACAAGGGGTAACAAGGGTAACATAGGGTAACATAGGGTAACAAGGGGTAACAAGGGTAACAAGGGTAACATAGGGTTACATGGGGTAACATAGGGTAACAAGGGTAACAAGGGTAACGTGGGGTAACAAGGGTAACAAGGGGTAACAAGTGTAACAAAGGGTAACAAGGGGTAACAAGGGGTAACAAGGGTAACAAGGGTAACAAGGGGTAACATGGGGTAACAAGGGTAACAAGGGGTAACAAGGGTAACAAGGGGTAACAAGGGTAACATGGGGTAACAAGGGGTAACAAGGGTAACATGGGGTAACAAGGGGTAACATGGGGTTACAAGGGTTAACAAGGGGTAACAAGGGTAACAAGGGGTAACATGGGGTAACAAGGGTAACAAGGGCATCAAGGGGTAACAAGGGTAACAAGGGGTAACAAGGGGTAACAAAGGCAACATGGGGTAACAAGGGGTAACATGGGGTAACAAGGGTAACAAGGGGTAACAAGGGTAACAAGGGGTAACAAGGATAACAAGGGGTAATATGGGGTAACAAGGATTAACAAGGGTAACAAGGGGTAACAAGGGTAACATGGGGTAACTAAGGGTAACATGGGGTAACAAGGGTAACAAGGGGTAACAAGGGTAACAAGGCTAACATGTGGTAACAAGGGCAACGAGGGGTAACAAGGGTAACAAGGGGTAACAAGGGGTAACAAGGGTAACAAGGGTAACTTGGGGTAACAAGGGTAACAAGGGTAACACAAGGTAACATGGGGTAACAACGGTAACAAGGGTAACGAGGGGTAACAAGGGTAACAAGGGTAACAAGGGTTAACAAGGGGTAACAAGGGGCAACAATGGGTAACAAAGGTAACAAGGGGTAACAAGGGTAACAAGGGGTAACAAGGGGTAACAAGGGGTAACAAGGGTATCAAGGGGTAACATGGGGTAACAAGGGTAACAAGGGTAACACGGGGTAACAAGGGTAACAAGGGGTAACAAGGGGTAACAAGGGTAACAAGGGTAACATAGGGTTACATTGGGTAACATGGGGTAACAAGGGTAACAAGGGTAACATGGGGTAACAAGGGTAACAAGGGGTAACAAGGGTAACAAGGGGTAACATGGGGTTACAAGGGTAACAAGGGGTAACATGGGGTTACAAGGGTTAACAAGGGGTAACAAGGGTAACAAGGGGTAACATGGGGTAACAAGGGTAACAAGGGGTAACAAGGGTAACAAGGGGTAACAAGGGTAACATAGGGTAACATGGGGTAACAAGGGGTAACAAGGGTAACAAGGGTAACATAGGGTTACATGGGGTAACATAGGGTAACAAGGGTAACAAGGGTAACGTGGGGTAACAAGGGTAACAAGGGGTAACAAGTGTAACAAAGGGTAACAAGGGGTAACAAGGGGTAACAAGGGTAACAAGGGTAACAAGGGTAACAAGGGTAACAAGGGGTAACATGGGGTAACAAGGGTAACAAGGGGTAACATGGGGTAACAAGGGTAACAAGGGGTAACAAGGGTAACAAGGGGTAACAAGGGTAACATAGGGTAACATGGGGTAACAAGGGGTAACAAGGGTAACAAGGGTAACATAGGGTTACATGGGGTAACATAGGGTAACAAGGGTAACAAGGGTAACGTGGGGTAACAAGGGTAAGAAGGGGTAACAAGTGTAACAAAGGGTAACAAGGGGTAACAAGGGGTAACAAGGGTAACAAGGGTAACAAGGGTAACAAGGGGTAACATGGGGTAACAAGGGTAACAAGGGGTAACAAGGGTAACAAGGGGTAACAAGGGTAACATGGGGTAACAAGGGGTAACAAGGGTAACATGGGGTAACAAGGGGTAACATGGGGTTACAAGGGTTAACAAGGGGTAACAAGGGTAACAAGGGGTAACATGGGGTAACAAGGGTAACAAGGGCATCAAGGGGTAACAAGGGTAACAAGGGGTAACAAGGGGTAACAAAGGCAACATGGGGTAACAAGGGGTAACATGGGGTAACAAGGGTAACAAGGGGTAACAAGGGTAACAAGGGGTAACAAGGATAACAAGGGGTAACATGGGGTAACAAGGATTAACAAGGGTAACAAGGGGTAACAAGGGTAACATGGGGTAACTAAGGGTAACATGGGGTAACAAGGGTAACAAGGGGTAACAAGGGTAACAAGGCTAACATGTGGTAACAAGGGCAACGAGGGGTAACAAGGGTAACAAGGGGTAACAAGGGTAACAAGGGTAACTTGGGGTAACAAGGGTAACAAGGGTAACACAAGGTAACATGGGGTAACAACGGTAACAAGGGTAACGAGGGGTAACAAGGGTAACAAGGGTAACAAGGGTTAACAAGGGGTAACAAGGGGCAACAATGGGTAACAAAGGTAACAAGGGGTAACAAGGGTAACAAGGGGTAACAAGGGGTAACAAGGGGTAACAAGGGTATCAAGGGGTAACATGGGGTAACAAGGGTAACAAGGGTAACACGGGGTAACAAGGGTAACAAGGGTAACAAGGGGTAACAAGGGGTAACAAGGGTAACAAGGGTAACATAGGGTTACATTGGGTAACATGGGGTAACAAGGGTAACAAGGGTAACATGGGGTAACAAGGGTAACAAGGGGTAACAAGGGTAACAAGGGGTAACAAGGGTAACATGGGGTAAAAAGGGTAACAAGGGTAACAAGGGGGAACAAGGGTAACATGGGGTAACAAGGGGTAACAAGGGTAACATGGGGTAACAAGGGGTAACATGGGGTAACAAGGGTAACAAGGGGTAACAAGGGTAACATGGGGTAACAAGGGGTAACAAGGGTAACATGGGGTAACAAGGGGTAACATGGGGTAACAAGGGTTAACAAGGGGTAACAAGGGTAACATGGGGTAACAAGGGGTAACATAGGGTAAGAAGGGTTAACAAGGGGTAACAAGGGTAACAAGGGTAACAAGGGGTAACATAGGGTAACAAGGGTAACATGGGGTAACAAGGGTAACAAGGGTAACATGGGGTAACAAGGGTAACAAGGGGTAACAAGGGTAACATGGGGTAACAAGGGTAACAAGGGTAACATGGGGTAACAAGGGTAACAAGGGGTAACAAGGGTAACATGGGGTAACAAGGGTAACAAGGGTAACACGGGGTAACAAGGGTAACAAGGGGTAACAAGGGTAACAAGGGGTAACAAAGGTAACAAGGGGTAACATGGGGTAACAAGGGGTAACAAGGGTAACAAGGCGTAACAAGAGTAACAAGGGGTAATATGGGGTAACAAGGGTAACATGGGTAACATGGGGTAACAAGGGTAACAAGGGGTAACAAGGGTATCAAGGGGTAACATGGGGTAACAAGGGGTAACAAGGGGTAACATGGTGGAACAAGGGGTAACATGGGGTAACAAGGGTAACAAGGGTAACATGGGGTAACAAGGGCAACAAGGGGTAACAAGGGGTAACAAGGGTAACAAGGAGTAACAAGGGAACACGGGGTAACAAGGGGTAACAAAGGTAACAAGTGGTAACAAGGGTAACAAGAGGTAACATGGGGTAACAAGGGGTAACATGGGCAACAAGGGTATCAAGGGGTAACATGGGGTGACAAGGGTAACAAGGGTAACAAGGGTAACAAGGGGTAACAAGGGTAACAAGGGGTAACAAGGGGTAACTAGGGGTAACGGGTAACAAGGGGTAACATGGGGTATCAAGGGTAACAAGGGGTAACATAAGTAACATGGGGGAACAAGGGTATCAAGGGTAACAAGGGGTAACAAGGGGTAACAAGGGTATCAAGGGGTAACATGGGGTAACAAGGGTAACAAGGGTAACATGGGGTAACAAGGGTTACATAGGGTAACAAGTGGTAACATGGAAGAAGTGGTAACATGGGTAAGAAGGGTAACAAAGGGGTGACAAGGGAAGCAAGGGCTAACAAGGGGCAACAAGGGGTAGCAAGTGGTTGAGGGTAAACAAGGTGCATTATGGTGTTATGGGATTGTCTCCCTCGCAGCCGTTACTAGGGTCGTCACTTAACCTTCCGAGCGTTGCGTGACGACCGTAATAACGGCTGTGAAGGAGACAAGGTACTTCTTAGGTTTGGCTTGTTTGTAGGTGTTAAGTCCTGGGAAGTGAGTTCATCCCAAGTTTGTTAGGTGTTAAGCTGACTTCGTTGTTTTTCATTAGCATGATATAAAGTCCTGCTCCTTGCATATTGCTGAGGAAGACGGTGAAGTTGACACTGATTTTCCAGGTAAGGGATGAACAGAAATTGTCAGCAATTGCTTGAAACATTCCATTTAGAGGTTAGTAGCGATAAAATCTATTGCAGTGAAAGAGATCGCCTAATAAACCTGCACGCCCGCCTGTTCTGCTCGACAATCACGTGGGACTGCGAGGAAATAGCAAATTAGACTGTTTGCACATGATGTCACGTTCACATCATATTAGGCTGATTGAGCAACAGAACGGGAACGTCATTTGACAACGGGAAAGCGCGCGGAAAGGACTAAACTCGACTTCCGGTGCCAGATTTGCCGCTTAGCCATTGGTCAAGCCAATTGTTTGATTTGCGCGCGCCGTCGTCAGCTGACGTTCCCGTTCTGTTGCTAAAAAATTAATCCTGTGGGAGCTGAACCTTTTTCTTATGTAAGAAAGTTCGGATCATCATACGTTCCTGGGAAACTGCCCACCTACCCCTCCCCTAAGCCAACTTTTTGCCCTAAGTGAAAAGTAAGTGTTAAAGTTGGCTTAGGGGAGGGGTAAGTAGGCAGTTTCCCAGAAAGGTATAATTATCCCCTTTGGATCAAAATACGTTTTTCTTATGGGGTTTGTCTCCTTCTCCTTCTTTCCTCACCACTCTCCCCAACATGACACTTTGAAGACAAATAGATAACTACTGTTATACCTTTCGAACCAGAAGATTAGAACAGATGGTAATATTTGACTGTTTTTTCTTTTAAGCTCTCGACAGCAAAGAACCGATTTCGAAATTTGATTTCCCGTGCTTGGCGTTAGTTCAGGTATTTTGTTTTCTGTTACCTTTGATCTTTTTTACTACAGCCACAAGGCAAACATTTCTTTAGTTTAAATCAGCCTTTTTCTTGATGGTGTCAATGATGCTGCACAATCCCGGTTCTGTCTCTTGAACCATTGGATAAATTCTTAGCAACTTCATCCTGGAAACATGGATGCTTAAGGGAAGTGAATTAAAGTGTAAAATATGTTCTTGGTTTTCAGAAAGACGCAAGTCCTGCCAAGCCAGCACCTCCAAAACCCTCATCTGGGGTCATCATAACAGTGTAAGTATGAAGGCAGTCACATACCAGGCCTAGTAAATGGAGGGCTTTTAGCGACGACAACAGCGACAACAGTAACAACGTTAAAAAGCAATAGGTTTTACAGTAAGCGAAACAACAATGTTTTGACACGTAGCACCCTAGTGGTACATTTCGTTGCCGTCATTGCACGACTGCGACGTGAAATTTCCTAATGCGCGTTTTATGGAGGACGTTGAAGCACGACGGCGAGTTTTTCTTTTTCTTTCTATTAAACTTGATTGCGGTCCCCAAAGATTCATCTTCAGGAAAATTCGTTTGTATTTGACAAAATGAGCAAGTACGGTAAAGCTTCTAAGATCGCAAATGCATTTACAGTGCTCTTCCTTGCCGTCCGGTCGTCTTTCTATTAGGGAGCTCAAGCAACGGCAACGACAACGACGACGACCAGGACGTCAAAAAACAATTATTTTTATGACAAAACCAACAGCTCACCACGTCTATCTCGCATTTTAGTACATTTCTTTGACGTCCAGTGCACAACTACGACCTATTACCTCCATAGGCGGCGTTTTATAGAGGACGTGAGCGAACGACGACGAACGTACGTCGACGAATGTTCCTCTCTCTTTTTCAACCTGGATGAAGTTCTTAAGAATTCACTCCAGGAGACATTTACAGGTTCCAATAGACGCGACAAAGTTTGAAAGGACCCAAATTCCTTTTTTAGCGACATTTTCACTGCCGTCGTCTCCCTGTATTAGGGAGCTTAAGCAAAGACGACGGCGGCGGCAACGAGAACGTCAAAAAAGCGATAGGTTTAGATTGACAAAACAATAACATTGCACGTGAACACGCCTTTTTGTACATTTCTTTGCCGTCGCTGCACGACTACAGGGACCTTACGAAACTACGACGGCGAGGGCAACGGCAACGTCAAAAAGCAATAGGTTTAGTTAGCAAAACATCATCTCTGCACGTGCGTCACGCTTATTTGTACATTTCTTTGCCGTCCCTGCACGACTACGGCGTGTGGACTGGAACGGCAAGGCAATAAATTCTGCCATCTCTGTCTGAACTCGGGTGCGGCACCCTCTCTTCAGCTCCAAGATAAATTCCCTTTTTTAAGAAACTGGGCGACTTGGGATAATCGCCGAATGGTTTGAAAGGATGCAGAGTCTATTTTTCAGCGACGTTTTCATGGATGTCGCCGTTGTCGGATCGTAAGGTCCCTTACGACGTGAAAGTGCCTACCTAATTTCACGTTTTATGTATTTAGGTATGAAGCACAGCATGGCTTTTCCAAAGTAAAAGTGGATAGTGTGAACGCCCAAATGAAGCGAGTGTTTGAAATAATAAAAAAGAAGAGAGGCCTTAAACGAACAGGTTCGCATTTTATGATGTAACACGTTACAGTTCTAAGGCTTAGCTCCATTGCCTTTTCTTCGTTTTCTTCTTCCTTTCTCACTTTCTCTTCACTTTCTCTGATTTTCTCCTCTTCCCTCCATCCTCCTTTCCTCTTTCCCCTTTCTTTCTCTCTACCCTCCGTCCACTACTCCTGTTCTATTCCTTTTTCTTACCCCTTTTCTCCCTTAATACCTCCTATCTTACCCTCCCTTCCTCTTTTCCATTAATCCCACCCTTCCTCTTTTCTTCTCTCCCCCTCTCCATCTTTCTTGCCTCTTCTCCCCTTCCTTCCTGTTCTACCTTCCTTCCACTTCTCCAATTCTCTTCCCCATTCATACCCATTGATCCCTTACCAACTCCTTTCTTACCCTCCCTCCCTCTCTTCCATTAATCCCATCCTTCCTCTTTTCTTCCCTCCCTTCCTTCATCTTCCTGGCCTCATCTCCCCTTCCTTCCTGTTCTACCTTCATTCCACTACTCTAATTTTCTTCCCATTTCATCATACCTATTCCTCCCTTACCAACTCCTTTCTTACCCTCCCTCTCTCTCTCTTCCGTTAATCCCACCCTTCGTCTTTTCTTCTCTCCCTTCCTTCATCTTCCTTGCCTCTTCTCCCCTTCCTTCCTGTTCTACCTTCCTCCCACTACTCCAATTCTCTTCCCCTTTCATACCCATTCCTCCCTTACCACCTCCTATATTACCCTCCCTCACTCTTTTCCATTAATCCCGTCCTTCCTCTTTTCTTCTCTCCATTCTCCTCGCCTCTTCTTCCTTTCCTTCCTGTTCATTCTTCATTCCACTACTCCAATTTCCTGCCGCTTAATTCCCTACGCACTCCTCCCTTACTAACTCCTTTCTTACCCTCCCTCCCTCTTTTCCATTAATCCCAGCCTTCTCCTTTCCTGTCCTCCTTGCTTCGTTCATCTGTCCAAACTAACGTTGTGAAAAATACTGAAGGATCGTTTGTAAACCTGACTTCTTATTCTAGCCAAAGAATATGTGTTGGAAAAGCAGTCAGAGCCAGGCGTTCCCATAAGTCTGGATGCAACCTTGGAGAGTATGGGAACAAAGGAGTTTTGTCTAGTCAGATTTGGTCGTAAGTACTTTGCTCTTTAGTTTTTCAAAATTCAAACATTCAGGTTGAGATTGTAAACTAACATTCGATCCCGTTATCTTTTTTAAATTGTACCTTAATGTGTACCCCTTGGTGATTTTTGTGAAATCTCTCATTTTCCAAAGTGTTGCTAAGCCTTAATATTTTTTGAACGAGTTTTTTTTTCTTGGACAAATCGTCTTACTTCCGGTTGACGTGGCTGCTTAAACTCCCCTCGGCCGGGGGGGGGGGGGTACTTTAGGAATTTCTGGGTGGGGATGTGCTACTGGGACCTTGGAACCCTTAACCTATACCACAGCTAGTTCAATCAAGTTAGGTTTCTGAGAAACTGCCCACCTACCCCTCCCCTAAGCCAACATTTTTCCCTAAGTGAGAAGTAAGTGTTAATGTTTGCTTGGGGGGGGGGGGGGGGGGGGGCTGCAGGCTGCTCTAACAACTTACACTACAGTAATCACCCGCATATAAGAACAAATGGATTAAGAACACCAGGCTGAAATTTGGCCAATAAAGCCCCATTTTTATAAGAACAAGATCAGCCTGAAAATTGTAACATGTTCTTATAAAATGGAAAAAGTGTCATAATTACAAAACATGTAAGTTTATGTTTGCCGTCAGATAACTTCATTTCTTAATATAATCAAATTACAGAATAATTGTTTATTTTATATTCCTAAAATATGCTAAATATTCCTCTAGAAACATGTTTTGGATAGTATTATTAACTAAAAATTTAAGAACATTTTAAGAACATTTTGAGGCTGATTTGTCATTAAGCACTCGATAAATAAGAACTCAATCAGCCTGACCTCCGAAATTGTGTATAATATGCGGATGTTAACAGTATATTTTGTACGCAACAGGGAAACCCAATGACCCAATGATGACGTTACCCAATGAGTTCATCGTACCTATACAATACAGGGTGAGAGTTAATTGTGTACTTAGCACTAAGAATGCTCACAGTAGAGACCTTAAGATTCCAAGACGTGGACGACCACGAGAACAAGATTTTCTCAGTAGAGAGATTTAGAGCCACGTTTACCACAAACAGCGGGTTGAGAATTCGTCAAATTAAGAGATGAGCAGATAAAATCTGTACCAAACAATTCTTTTGGATAAACCTGGTTTGAAACTTCTAATTTTTTGGTAGAAGTAACGAACAGTAAACGACAATTGACGTGGTACAAATTCGCGTTCGCTGTTTGCCGTAAACGTGATTCTCCAATACTTAATAGTGCTCGCTCGTGAGCTAGCGTCATTTTGGCGGGAAAAAGTGATAGCCGTCTTCATTCTACTAAGAGTAGTCATGGTGGCGGAAACAAGTTATTAAAAGCTAGAAGTTTTATCATTTTGCTACTGGAAGGGGGCTGAACCTCCTCCCATAAAGATAACAGTGCCTACTTTTCTGGTGAGAAAAAGTACAGTGAAACATTCCAGGATGTCTATTTTTTGACAATACGCGAAAAAACTTAAAATCAAATCTTGTACTCTTAGTACAGTCGTTCCCGTCCTCGAATCTAAAGGACTCTAGTGCTTGACATAACAGAGTTTAAGATTCACGTTTACGCCAAGCGGCTGTGACAATAGACGGATCGAAACGCACCAATTACTGATTACGAGTCTTCAAAGCCAATAACATCACGGCTTAACCGACAGACGACCAATAACATCGCGACGTAATTGACCTATCAGGTCAATAACCAGAGTGTAATACCATCAACTGACGTGATACAACTCACTTTGACTCTGAAGATGACTACCTCGCAGGTTGTCGAAACGTCGGTCACTGTCAACAACAACAGTCCTATTGAGGACCTACGTTAACCCGGACCATCAAACTCAACCTACTTTTGCTTATTTTCTATTCTGAGAAATTCTCAACTAGAATCTGTCGTTTGCCGTTTGCCGTAAACGTGATTCCTAATCTCTCTGTTGGACAACAACTGCCGCGGCTAAAAAACTTACTGAAAGAACAGCCTTTCGTTGGAACAGAAGTTAGAAATAAAACGCATTATCGCTTGTGTGCTAATGTTTGCATCTTAGTGTAAGTCATTAAACCTGTGGTTTCTAACACTCGAAAGCCTTAGAATGAAGAAAAAAATGTACTTTATTTGAGTGTCAATTTATTTAGCTCGAAAGTACTAATATTGATGTAGCCTGCGGAAACATCCGTTTCTCCTCGCTCTTCGCCAATTGGGACGTTTCGCGAGGAGGAACGTCTGCGACTCAGCGACAGAAATTCCATACTGATGACGTAAAATCTGTCCGAAATCCGGTCAGAAGCGCTGATTGGTCGACGGAGTAGTTACATTGTTTTAGCTATTGTTTACGAATGACAGACAAAAGACAAAAGGCCACAAAGGTCAAATGTAAACGCGAAGAATCTCTAACAAAACAGTCAATATTTGCAAAATATAGTCTTCTCTAGAAGAAGCATTTGAGTTTTGCTGGAGCTCGTTGTATTTGGAACGCCATGACTACTGGATTTATTATGTAAACATTGGTTTGCGTCATCAGTATGGAATTTCTGCCGCTGAGTCGCAGACGTTCCTCCTCGCGAAACGTCCCCGGCAGCGAAGAGCGAGGAGAAACGGATGTTTTCGCAGGCTAATATTGATGGCACTATTTTTACGTCCCTCTTACGTAATCATCTAGGAGTATCTAATTTAAGAGTATTGCTAGTCCCCCACTGGATGGGATGCTTATGTCGCCGGAACCCATTTATATTCCAGGGTGGAGTCAGACGTCGTGTAGGAAACAGCGCGACGGCGCGGCCTACAGATTGCCTATCCCCCTTTCTTCTTTTTTTCTTTATTATACTCATCAAACGTTTTTTCTGATTTGAATCCTTAGCCTTATATTGTCAGTATGTTACAGAAACTTCGACCAGTTACTGCAGTTCAGTTAGGTAAGTTTTAGAACTGTTAAGTAAAATTCCTAATGCAGTCAAGGAACCTGCCTTGTCCCTAGGCCCCTTCTCAAAGTGGTAGCACGAGGAAGCCTGTTGCAAGGGGGGGAAAGAGGAAAAAGGGGAAAAGGCTAGCCGAAGTGGGGGGAGGGGGGAAGGGCCCCATTTCCCCACTTCCCTCTGTTCCCATCTCCTGGCGGTAATTAGCTGTAGGAGGGGTGGGAGGGCATTTCCCCACTTCCCCCTATTTCCATCTCTTTACGATAATAAGCTGTAGGAGGCGGGGGCGGGGAAGGGCCCCATTTCCACACTTCCCCCTTTTCCCATCTCTTTACGATAATTAGCCCTTTCCTCAAACGGAGAGTCTGTTCCCAGGCTAGGAAACCTGTGGGCAACTTTGTGTAGTAGTTTCAGAGATAAGGAAGATTATATATCTAGCCCATTTTTTGAAAACCAACCTAACAAAATTTGCAGTCATTTGAGTGAATGGCAGGTTTCTTGAGCCCGAGAAGCTTCAAAATCACAGTAACGAAGGAAAAGAAAAGGAGAAAAATAAAGAGCGAGGAGAAGGAAAGGAGGAGAAGAGAAAAAAGCAATGGTTGCACTTTTAGTTTTTATAATGACTACTTTGGAGATAGTTTTTGGCCGAAAAAGACTGTTGGACGCAAAAGATCCATTTGGCGATAACGTTTTCAAAAATCCAGCTAGATATATATATTTTTTCACGATAAGATAGCTTGTGAGGAGGCTATTGAGGCAGTTTTTAGTCTGAGGCAGTTGCGCTTGTTTTCTTGCAATCAAAAACATTTCGCTAGTTTCGTTATAGGCTGAAGTGACTCTAGAGAATTATAACGGCTCGCTACTTTGAACTTGAGAAAGGGACTCTGGTTTCCTTTTGTTGCAGCGGTTTTCATTTGAGTGTCGAAAAGTAATTGGTTTTGCACTTTCTACACGATGCGATTGGCTTAAAAGATTCGCGCCACCTTTTCATCCAATCAGAAGTAAAACCAAAGTCAATTGTGACGCGCTCGCATGCATTTTCCCGCGCTTTGCGTCAGCCACATGTAATTACTTCGAGTTTTGATTGGTTCAATGTATTGTCTGTGTCCTATGTGATTGGCCAGAGTAATTACTTTGGTTTTGGTTTTACGACACTCAAACGAAAACCACTCTAATTTAGCATTACTTGTTCTTGTTGATTAGGGATTTCTCTCGAGAAAATAGAAATTGACCCAGTTCTTCAACCTAATGCAGCAAACAGGTTTTGGAGGAAGCAAAAGCCGGTAAGTATTTTCCGAGGCAAATGTTGCAGCATATAAGGCCCAGGGGGGTTGAAGGGGGGGGGGGGGGGGGGGGGGGGGGCTCTGGATTTCAAGTGATGAATGGGGCCTCTAACAAAACCCAAAAAAAATCCCTGGACCAAAAATTAACCCAAAACAAAATCGCATACCGAGTTTCCGAGCCTTAAAAATTTCCAGAAGGCATTAAATGATATAACATGTTGTTCTTTATTTGGTTGTACTTTCGCCGCAGAACTACGCAGCCGGGATACGCGGGCACTACAACGAATCTTCAGATTGTTTTGAATACCCAAAAAAATCGCTACTTGATTCAAGCCACCGGAAAAAAATACTTGCCCAATTTTCCTACCCCCAAACTCCCAGAATCGAAATTTCAGACCCCCAAAAAAACCTTGGATCATCCCCATTTCCCCGTGGGCTTTCCATGAGTAATTTATAACAGGAACTGTGTCAGGAAATTTATCAAAATTCAAACAGTGGGAACCGTCACCAAACCCCGGATTTCTTTCACAAACTCACTTCAAAACCGCCCTCTTCAAAGACTTGCTATATTTTTCAGACGACTATAGAAATGGAGAATGTTGTCGACTGCCAATTGATGGAAGAAAAAAGCAATGGAAAATCTCTGTTTAGAGTAATTTACTTCAGCCACAACGCTCGTGACTTCAAGCACTACGACTTTGAAGCAGAATCCGACATGTCTGGTAAGTACTGCGGTGCCTTTCTGGGTTGATCCTTTGTGAAGCATTGTATAGTTACACCACTGTCCGTGCTGTATTTACGCCCCTTGCATGGTTAATAAATTAAACATTCACAAAGTCATTTGTCTTTTTTAAAAAGTCTAAGAAATAAAGGGTACAATTCCAAAGTTCAGCCGAAGAGGTTTCATTTGAATGGCAACATCATAGGATTTTATCCCTCGCTCTAACTTGGTTTAGATTGCAAAACCCGCTCTGGATTGGTTACTTTTAAACCTTTGATTACATAAAGCACCTTCTGATTGGAGTGGCCATAAGTTTTTAAGTAATAATAATAATAACGTGTTTATACAGGATGACCATTTCAGTTATAAAAACTGCTATCAATATGGGTCCTGTATAAAAATAAATGAATAAATAGGTAAAAACTTAATTATATACGAAACTGGGATACATTACATAATTGTAATCAATACCAAAAGGTAGTCTCCTTATGAACAAAGGCCCTCTTAATCAACTCGAGATTGACTTTAACCCTTTAAGCCCCAGTATCTACATACAAATTCTCCAAACTAATCTCCATACATTTCCTTAAAGAATGAGTTGAGAGAATTTGATAAAAGATCAAGGCATTTTTACTTGGGTGATGATTTTATTAATTCTCATAACTTATCTGTTGATGATGTATGGATATTGTTAGGAGAAAATTGATCTTGGTCATTTTTGGGACTTTAACGGTTAACAACAGATAACCTATCCTTAGACCTAGTGTCATAGTCATGAATATCATAAGTTCGCCATCAAGAATAATCTGAGAAATAACTTGGAGCTTGTTCATCAAGACAATTCTTGACAAGTTTGACGATATGTTTCTTTCTTCTCGTCTTAAGAGGGTCCCAACCAAGACCGGAAGCCATATCTTGAGTGGACAACTGCGCTGTCTTTAACACTATCCTAGCAGCGGATTTCAGTAGTGTTTGTCGCAGTCAGCGAAATCTCTGGTCTCGAGTTGTCTGATACCTTTGAACAAAACTTTTTTTTATCAAATCATCTAGACTTTTCGCAGTTCCCTATTTTTCCGTAAGATCGTCGAGATCGAGCGCCATGCGTTGCGGGTGGCCATCATGTACTGAGGGGACAGGCGAAGGGGTTTACTGCCCCCCGCCCACTAAGAAGATTTGACGCTCATCCCAAGACAGACTCGGAACATTTAAAACCAAGTCGGCCGCCTGTAACGCAAACCCGTTCGATCTGGACGATCCTACGGCAAAAGAGGGGACTGGGACTGTTAAACCACTACAAATCATTTTCTGTGTCTATTTCTTTGTAGGAGAGGTAGTCAAACAGGTCAATCACATTATCAGATCCAAAATAGGCGGAGTAAGGTCCGAATACCTGGCCACGAAGGAGAAGAAACTCGAAAAAAGAAGGTCCTTTAAGTATTAATCCTCTCGCCGGAGTGGTTATGCAAATCAGAGTCAACTGGAATCAGTGGGTGTGTGAAGGAAGACCGCCATTCGCCACTTTAGAAACGCGAGGGAACTGGAGCCAGAATACGTCCCGCAATTGATTCTGGGATCGTTACTGGGGACGCGTCGGTCAGCTACTGGCCAATTTTTCCCTGTGCCCAGAATTCTTTGCGAAAGTTAACTCGGCTCAGTTTCCTTTTCCTTTTTAAAGTGGCTAGTGGAAAGGAAATATCGCAATTGCTGCCTGGAGTAAGCTTGCTTTGCATGCGGCCATTATTTAAATCGTAACGCAACTCACCTACAAAAGGTGGTAAAACACTGCGCAACGGCTCGCCTTCCTCACTGAATTGTTTAATACGCGGATTTTTGCAGACGCGGATGATCCTTTTCCATCTACTTATAATGTTAATTGTAGGAAAGATAACCTCTGTGGAAAATTTCAACTTGAAAACAGATTCATACAGGCAATTTCCGAGTTCCAAAAACTCTCACTTTCAAAACTAGGCTTAGTGCAAAAACCTTTGCTGTGAAAATGAGTTTTAATTTGCATGACAATGAAAAAGCATTTCCATATCAATGGCTACGCACTCAGCCTTGTTTTGACCAAAACGGCAAATGAAAACCGGAAAATAAAAATAGAGTCGTCTTGTATCCCCGTCCTCCAAATAACGTGAAATTAGGCAATTTCAAATCGTAGTCGTAAAGTGACGGCAAAGAGATTACTTAAGCTCGCTATTATATTAACGGTATTCAGAAACTTTTAAGGATGATGACGTTGATCCTAACAAATCGTGCATCATTCCTTTCTGATTTAAAATTAATATTTTCGTGAGGTTTATTAATCGATTCGCCAGAAAATTCTACCTTAAGCCAGACTGTTATATGTCATTCAAAAATGATTATTATAGAAAACTGAGAACTTTTAATTTATAGGTTACAGGTGTACGAGGTTATCTGCATAATATTGCTTTTAGATTAAAGTTCTACCTTCTGCCAATTATTTGTCACCCAAATAAAAGTGCAATTCATAATACAAATCTAATAGCAAAAGTTACAGTACCTTTGGCGTTCTTTTATGTAATAAAGGACGAATAAGGCCATCAAGAACGAATAAATCGGGAAACAAACAAAAGTTTAGATCCATCTTTTAAATATGACACAGGAAAACCGTTATAACTTCCTGCACGATGCGTATGCAGACTAGAAAGGTCATGTCATTTTTCAAAGGCTGAATCAAGTTGGTAAATTTAACCTTCTTGAATCTGATTCTGACTTGCGAATATGTCACGCAGAATGTTCTTGATAGCGCATCGGATGTGTCTAAACTTCCAGCAGTAAACCAGAGGAACGAGGGATGAACTAAAATATAACAGCGTCCGAGTGTAAATTAAGAAATGTTCTGTCATTTTATTCACCTGTCCGACCAGGATCACAGTAGCGATTGGCAACTGGCAGGCCAAAAACAACAGATTGACTTGAAGTTCAGCCTTCCTGAATCTGATTCTGACTTGCGAATATGTTGCGCAGAATGTTCTTGACAGCGCATCGGAGGCATCTAAACTTCCAGCAGTAAACCAGAGGAACGAGGGATGAACTCAAATATAACAGCGTGTGAGTG
Organism: Porites lutea; assembly: GCF_958299795.1. Classification (NCBI taxonomy): domain Eukaryota; kingdom Metazoa; phylum Cnidaria; class Anthozoa; order Scleractinia; family Poritidae; genus Porites; species Porites lutea. Next base: position 2,942,157 of record NC_133213.1, read on the forward strand.
TAAATCATCAAATGTCTTCCCATCTTATTCTTCTGTCGTCCGGTCAGGATCACAATATCGATTGGTAAATGGCAGGCCAGAAACAACAGATAGACGTAAAATGTACCAACTGCTGTTTTTCTCAGTCTTTCGAAATTTGAGCGATTTTCTTCGTTCGGTGCCACTGCTTGGGCTGGCTGTGCATGAACTTGAACGGTGTGGCGACGTACGACTATGTAAATCTTGAAATAGATAAGAGCCATGGTCAATAGACAAGCCATTGCCACAGCTACTCCTGCAATGTTAGAAGGATATTCTGGACTGCGTAAAACACCGTTCAGAGCCAGGAACGCACTGAGAATCCAGCTTAAGATCACTGTAACTACAACACGCTTGTAAGTCACAATTTCTTGGTAGGTGAGAAGTTCATGGTGTTTGAGGTGAAGGTGGATAGCAAGGAATCTGTCAACGCTGATGGCAGTGACACTGAAGAATGAGACATAAGCAAGGGTGCGTCCTATGGCTGTAACTATTTTGTTATAAGTTCCTTGGTCGTTAGTGTTTTTTATGTCCATAATCATGCGAGCGATGTACAAAGGCTGGGCAAGTAATCCCACACCAAGATCAGAAATAGCCACGCTAAGGATCAATGCCTTTAGAGTCTTTGGCAGTGATGAAGTTCTTCTCAGCGCGAATATTAAGACTATGTTCAACATCACTGTTGCGTAAGACAGGAAGGAATCGACGACGCAGTTTAGGACGAGGGAAGGAATGAAATCTCTTGCCTTTGTCATTGTGTATTATAACTTCCTTTTTCCAAGAGAACGGGAGCGGAGTCAGTAGTACGTTGGACGAGTAGATCGGATGAAGGACTCTCCACGAATGCCTCTACTTTTTTCCACCTTTCCTCTTAAGAGCTGTTCAAAACCGGAGTCCAGGTGGCCTTGAAAGATGCAACGAGGAACTATTTTAGGATCGAACGAATGTCCTAACGATTGTCACGTGATGTAACCTTGCTGACGTTTTGAAACGTGTTGCGAACTGGGGTAAATTTGGACGTTAGAAATATGAAAACCTTTGAACGTCAAGGCAATTATATTAAAAGCACATTTCCAATAAACTTCCGTCGTGCAAAGGTGGTGCGCATTATCCAGTATTTTTTTTTCATGTTTTTTTTTTTTTTCACATTTTGTGAAGTCGCATGGTTTTTATTAACACAAAGTCAAAGTTAAAGCCCTTCCTAGAAGCCTCAGAAAAACGAATAAACGGGAAGATTTGTTTAACTTCGTATTCTACATCAGTTTTGCTAGAGTTCTCTGTTTATTCTAGGGAAAGAAAATTACTGCTCATCTTAAAAAAGGGGGGAGATAGAGGGTTCCGGATCCAAAAATTTGCACGTCCACACGTATCCGTATTTAAATCGAATTTTCCTACAGGTATCCGGATTTACTCTAGTTCCTAGGACTCCCCTGGGAATATTGGCAACAGAGGGCTACCAGTGGGTTGATATATTGTTTGTGTAAATGCGTCATTTGAATTCAGCAATTTCCTTGTAATAAGCTCTTAAAGAAGATTTATGTACCACGCTACAATAACTTGTGTGGTGTCAAGGTTAAATTTTCTGGTAGTTTTCTTGTCCTTGTGCTTGTCAAAGGTAGAACACCTCCGGTTTTGAATTGTCGTTTCGCCAACAAGTTGTTTCGCCTACTCTGAGGTCGATTCGCCTGCAAGTTCTTAATTGATTCGCTTCATTGACGTTTTATATAACTTACAATCGTCGCTAAAGGTAAAATTACAAAATGCAGCCGGATTTGCGATGGATTTTGTGGTTTAACATTTTGCCATTTGCTCAGTCGATTAACTTGCGTGATCAAACTTGTGGTTTTTTGAAAAAATTTTTTCAAGAATCAACATTTCTGTGACTATTATGTTTTACTTATTAGTTACAATCTATTTTTGCACTTCGATAGATGTAAAAATAAATTTAACGTCTATTGTATTGTACTGTTACCAAATTAATATTTTGGCGTTTGACATAGAATTGTCACTTTGAATTATCACTTTGAATTATCACTCTGTCAATGATCAACAATTAAGGCTAAACAGTCATGAAGGACGGCATTCTAGCCTACCGGCCCAATATTTGTTATTCAGTCAGAGTGCAGCATATATAACTGAAATGCAGTCGCACCCTATAGATGGGAAACGCTACCTCTTCTGCGGCATTTAATCTGGCGTCAATGAATATTAATTATATTTTGCTCTGTTCATATTCTTCTTTCCATTACGGCATCTCTGAGGAACACTGTGACCCTGATTGCTCTCCGTAACGTAAGTTCTCTTTATCCACCGACGAAACTGTTGTTTCAATGCCTGGCGATCACTGATGTTGGGGTTGGTCCCGGGGTGGGGTGGGGGGTACTCCCTATAATGGCCTATACGGGGAGGTTCCGCCCGAAAGGGGTTACCTTTTTCAGGCTTCCGATATATGAAAGGCTAGGGATTTCGCTAGTTTCTTACAACACGATATTTATCAAGCTTCGTCTACTACATCCAACCTCGTTCCCAGGTTCTCTCTGGTGCAGTCGGCGTTGGTTGTACAGCTGTATGCTTTATCCCATTTTATAAAATAACGTAGATAGTAGGCGCGCTCTGATTGGCCGAGAGGCGTGTTTGTATGGAAGTATGTAAACGTGGTTGTGACGTCAATGATGTTTTACACAAATTTGAAAAAGGTTTTGAGTTGAAAAATTCGTCGACAAGTTTACTTTATTTACCCATTTCCTCGTCGGCTGATACTTGGAAAATCTTTAGAAACATGCTGTGTTAATTTTTTTTCGCCTGAGCTGACATTTTAAGCGGCAAAAACCCGTATTTTGGAAAGCATCTTTCTTGCAAAACAAGGACTGATTACGCGTACAAGCTTCGTGTACAAGACTTTGCGACTGGTAAGAATTTCTTTTTTAATCAGTGCTCTGAACAAGAGAGTTTGGATTTTTTTCTTGGGAAAGTTATTTCATAAAAGCAGTAGAAAACGTTTTTTGCTGTGTTTGCATATCCTGATATAAACACTCGAGGGACTGGGAGAATTCTCGACCGTTTTTGCAAACCCTCGACTTCGTCTCGGGTTTGCATAACTGCCTCGAATTCTCCCAACCCCTCTCGTGTTTATATCAGGCTATTGAAACACGGAAAACGTTTTCTATTACTTAAATGCCATTTAAATGCGATAAACACTCTTGCCAACAGTACGACTTTCAGGGGTCTCCGGGGGGGGGGGGGGGGGGGTATTTGTTCCCTTGTTCCCTTCCAGAATTGCCCTATGTTCGCACGTTCCCACACGTTTTCCTTATTTGTTCCCCTTTTAATAAATTTACTTACCACTTATCACCGCACTCAACGGCGACTGTTATTACAATTTACTACAGGTATTACAATTCACGACATTATTACAAATCACGACAGAACAGGGGACCTTAACTACAGTCTGCAATGACGCATTACACGCCAAAAGAGCTAGTATACAAGTGGATTTACCATATAGCGGGTTGATCTGATCATGAGCCTAAGGACATCTAACAATTAGAAAAATACAAAATTGCGAGGAAATATTTACAAGCATAATTAGCTCGGTGGCTGTGAATTCCTTTTTGCGAATCATAAAATGTTAACTCTGTTTTTTAGAGCTTATGGCGCTGATAAATTGAAACATTACAGCAAGGAGCCCAAAAATGTGACCGCTTTTGATTTATTCATATTCTTTCATGCAGATTTAATCCAATTAGAAGCCAGCTGGAAACTGTCCTCAACTTCTGACTTCGGCACCTTTGAGTCTTATCGAGAAGAAGAAGAAGTGTATTAATAATAATAATAATAATATATAATATTTATAGAGCGCTAATTCCCAATTGCCCAAAAGCGCTTTACATAATAAAAATAACAACAAAAATCCTAAACCTACAAAACTACAAAACTACATTGTCATCCTATAAAAATTCCCAATGGTCCAAAAGCGCTTTACATAATAAAAATAACAACAAAATCCTAAACCTACAAAACTACAAAACTACATTGTCATCCTATAAAAACATCATCATTCTATACGACAACATCATAACCAATTTTAAAAAGCCAAGTCTTGAGCTTGGATTTAAAAGAGAAGGGAATTACAAGATCTAAGTTCGAATGGAAGTGCATTCCAAACAGAAGGTGCAGCAATAGTAAAAGACCGGCCACCATAAGTTTTAAGATTAAATTTAGATGTAGAAAGTAAAAATTGATTGGAGGATCTAAGAAGTCTACCAGGTGTATAAGGCTTGATGAGATCAGTGATATAGCTAGGTGCAGCACCATGAAGCGCCTTAAATGTAATTACTGCAATTTTGAAAGTTATCCTTTGTTCAATTGGTAGGCAATGAAGTTGAATAAGCAATGGCGTAACATGCTCATATCTACTAGTAAGGTGAATAAGCCTAGCAGCACTATTTAGGACACTCTGTAAACGTTTCAAGATCTTTAGGCTGACCGTAAAGCAATGAGTTACAATAGTCGATCCTTGCAGTAACAAAGGCATGAATTAGAGTTTTACATGTATCGTAAGAAAGAAACTTGCGAATCTTAAAAATATTGCGTAAATGAAAAAACGAAGACTTGCGTGTATTACCACTGATGATGACAATGGACAAATAGCCGGTTGTTTTCTATATCATGCGAGTCTTATCATTTATTCAATACTGCAAATCTGTTATTAAAAGCCACAGCACGTTCTACGTATTTACTTGTCATAAACATAGGTCGGTGCATGCTACATTAACAATTACAAATAAATCGACCAAGAAACAAAAGTCAACTATCGCTTAAACATGACACAGGAAAACTGTTATAACTTCCTCTACGACTTGTGTACTAACAGGGTCTAGAAAGGTCATGTCATTTTTCAAAGTCTGAATCTTGTCAGTAAAATTTAACTTTCCAAAGGCTGAATCCTGTTAATGAAATCTACCCTTCCTGAATCTGATTCTGGCTTGCGATGATCTTTCCTGTATTACATAACAAATAGTGCATCATTCTTTCCTAATTTAAAATTAAAATTTATCCGCCCTGCCAATCACACGGCACGTTTAGTTCTTCCGCTTCTACTTCCGACTCCGACAATACACATTTGGTAACGTCAAGGCGCATGAAAAAATGAAAAGGGTTTCACTTCCGGTTGACATGCGCAGCTCAAAAACTCTTTGCTTAAGCTCTCTAATAAATTAAAACTGACGACGTAGCTTGATGGCAGCCATTTAACCATTATTTGGCCCGTTTTTGTAAAACTGTTTTCGAGAAAAGTTTTCCGTCACAATGAGAACATTGAAAACTAAACGTGATGGAGAAAAGAAAAAAAAGAAACCTAAAATTGAGATTTCTTTCAAAACACACTTCAAAACTGCCGTCTTCAAAGACTTGCTATATTTTTCAGACAACCATAGAAATGGAGAATGTTGTCGACTGCCAATTAATGGAAGAAAAAAGCAATGGAAAATCTCTGTTTAAAGCAAGTTAATATTTACTTCAGCCACAACGCTCGTGACTTCAAGAAATTCGACTTTGAAGCAGAATCCGACATGCCTGGTAAGTGCTTAGGAGCCTTTCTGTGTTGATCCTTTGTGAAGCATTGTATAGGTACACCACTGTCCGTGCTGTATTTACGCCCCTTGATCATGAATGGTTAATAGATTAAACACAAACAAAGTCATCTGTCTTTTTTAAAAAGTCTAAGACATAAATGGTACCATTCAAAAGTTCTGTCGAAGAGGTTTAATTTGAATGGCAACATCATACGATTTTATCCACAGGTAAAGAAGTTAGTCCCTCGCTATAACTTGGTTTAGATTGCAAAACCCACTCTGGAATGGTTACTTTCTGTCTTTCAAACCTTTCATTACACAAGGCACCGTCTGATTGGATAGTAACGAAAGTCTGATCTTATGACGAGCCCCGTGACAAGCCGATTGCGAAAGTTTCGCCATGCGCCGTGCCTTTTGATTGGCTAGAAGAATCGCCTTGATCCCGTGAGAAGAGGGAAGTTTCTTGAGTGGCCATAATTTTTTAAATAATAATAACAATAATAATAATAATAATAATAATAATAATAATAGTAATAATAATAATAATAATAATAATAATAATAACATGTTTAAACTGGATGACCATTTCAGTTATAAAAACTGCTATCAATATGGGTCCTTTATAAAAATAAATGAATAAATAGATAAAAACTTAATTATATACGAAACTGAGATACATTACATAATTATAATCAATACAAAAAGGTAGCCTCCTTATGAACAAAACTATATACAATCATTAAAAAGGGTAGCCCCCTTATAAAAAAGGCCCTCGTAGTCAACTCGAGATTGACTTTAACCCTTTAAGCCCCAGTATCCACATACAAATTCTCCAAACTGATCTCCATACATTTCCTTAAAGAATGAGTTGAGAGAATTTGATAAAAGATCAAGGCATTTTTACTTGGGTGATCATTTTATTAATTCTCATAACTTATCTCTTGACAGTGTATGGATATTGTTAGGAGAAAATTGATCTTGGTCACTATTGGGACTTAAAGGGCTAACAATAGATAACCTATCCTTAGACCTAGTGTCATGGTCATGAATATCATAAGTTCGCCATTAAAGGGTTAACACTATCCTAGCAGCCGATTTCAGTAGTGTTTGTTACAGTCAGTGAAATCTCTGGTCTCGAGTTGTCTGATGCCTTTGAACAAAACTTTTTTTTATCAAATCATTTAGACTGTTCGCAGGTCCCTATTTTCCCGTAAGATCGTCGAGGTCGAGCGCCATGCGTTGCGGGCAGACATCATGTACTGAGGGGACAGGCGACGGGATTTACTGCCCCTCGCCTCTAAGAAGATTTACTCCCATCCCCAGACAGACTCGGAACATTTGAAACCAAGTTGGCCACCTGTAACGCAAACCGGTTCGATCTGGACGATCCTACGCCGAAAGAGGGGACTGGGACTGTTAAACCACTACAAATCATTTTCCGTGTCTATTTCCTTGTAGGAGAGGTAGTCAAACAGGTCAATCACATTATCAGATCCAAAATAGGCGGAGTAAGGTCCGAATACCTGGCCACGAAGGAGAAGAAACTCGAAAAAAGAAGGTCCTTTAAGTATTAATCCTCTCGCCGGGGTGGTTATGCAAATCAGAGTCAACTGGAATCAGTGGGTGTGTGAAGGAAGACCGCCATTCGCCACTTTAGAAACGCGAGGGAACTGGAGCCAGAATACTCCCGCAATTGATTCTGGGATCGTTACTGGGGACGCGTCGGTCAGCTATTGGCCAATTTTTCCTTGTCCCCAGAATTGTTTGCGAAAGTTAACTCGGCTCAGTTTCCTTTTCCTTTTTAAAGTGGCTAGTGGAAAGGAAATATCGCAATTGCTGCCTGGAGTAAGCTTCCCTGGTATGCAGCCATTATATAAATCGTAACGCAACTCACCTACAAAAGGTGGTAAAACACTGCGCAACGGCTCGCTTTCCTCAGTGAATTGTTTAATACGCGGATTTTTGCAGACGCGGATGATCTTTTTATAACCTCTGTGGAAAATTTCAACTTGAAAACAGATTCATTCAGGCAATTTCCGAGTTCCAAAAACTCTCACTTTCAAAACTAGGCTTAGTGCAAAAACCTTTGCTGTGAAAATGAGTTTTAATTTGCATGACAATGAAAAAGCATTTCCATATCAATGGCTACGCACTCAGCCTCGTTTTGAACAAAATGGCAAATGAAAACCGGAGAATAAAAATAGAGTCGTCTTGTATCCTCGTCCTCCAAATAACGTGAAATTAGGCAATTTCAAATCGTAGTCGTAAAGTGACAGCAAAGAAATTGCGTAGGCTCGCTATTATATTAACGGTATTCAGAAACGTTTAAGGATAAAGACGTTGATCATAAAAAATGGTGCATCATTCCCATCTAATTTAAAATTAATATTTTCGTGAGGTTTATTAATCGATTCGCCAGAAAATTCTGCCTTAAGTCAGACTGTTATATGTCATTCAAAAATGATTATTATAGAAAACTGAGAACTTTTACTTTATAGGTTACAGGTGTACGAGGTTATCTGCATAATATTGTTTTTAGATTAAAGTTCTACCTTCTGCCAATTTTTTGTCACCCAAATAAAACTCCAATTTATAATACAAATTTAATAGCAAAAGTTAAAATAAGTTTGGAGTTTTTTTTATGTAATAAAGGACGAATAAGAACATCAAGAACGAATAAATCGGGAGACAAACAAATGTTTAGGTCTATCGTTTAAATATGACGCGGGAAAACTATTATAACGTCCTGCACGATACGTATACAGACTGAAAAGGTCATGTCATTTTTCAAAGCCTGAATTAAGTTAGTAAAATTTAACTTTCTTGAATCTGATTCTGACTTGCAAATGTGTTGCGCAGAATGTTCTTGATAGCGCGTCGGATGCGTCTAAACTTCCAGCAGTAAACCAGAGGAAAAAGGGATGAACTCAAATATAACAGCGTCCGAGCGTAAATTAACAAATTTTCTCTCATTTTATTCACCTGTCCGACCAGGATCACGATAGCGATTGGCAAGTGGCAGGCCAAAAACAACAGATAGACTTAAAGTTTAGCCTTCCTGAATCTGATTCTGACTTGCGAATCTGTTGCGCAGAATGTTCTTGACAGCGCATCGGAGGTGTCTAAACTTCCAGCAGTAAATCAGGGGAACGAGTGATGTACTCAAATATGAAAGCGTCTGAGCGTACATTTTGAAATGTTGCCTCCTCTTATTCATCTTTCGACCGGTCAGGATCACAATAGCGACTGGTAAATGGCAGGCCAAAAACAACAGATAGACGTAAAATGTACCAACTGCTGTTTTTCTCAGTCTTTCGAAATTTGAGCGATTTTCTTCGCTCGGTGCCACTGCTTGGGCTGGCTGTGCGTGAACTTGAACGGTGTGGCGACGTACGGCTATGTAAATCTTGAAATAGGTTAGAGCCATGGTCAATAAACAAGCCATTGCCACAGCTACTCCTGCAATGTTACAACGATATTCACTGCTTAAAACACCTTTCAGAGCCAGGAATGCACTGAAAATCCAGCTTAAGATCACTGTAGCTACAACACGCTTGTAAGTCACAATTTCTTGGTAGGTGAGAAGTTCCTGGTGTTTGAGGTGAAGGTGGATAGCAAGGAATCTGTCAAAGCTGATGGCAGTGACACTGAAGAATGAGGCATTACCAAGGATCATTCCTATGACTCTAACTATCTCGTGATAAATTTCCTGGTTGTTAGTGTTTTTCATTTTCATAAGCAGTCGCGCGGTGTACAAAGGCTGTACAAGTAATCCCATACCAAGATCAGAAACAGCCACGCTAAGGATCAATGCCTTTAGAGTCTTTGGCAGTGATGAAGTCTTTCGCAGCGCGAATATTAAGACGATGTTCAACATCACTGTTGCATAAGACAGGAAGGAATTGACGACGCAGTTTAGGACGAGGGAAGGAGTGAAATCTCTTGCCTCTGTCATTGTGTATTATAACTTCCTTTTTCCAAGAGAACTGGAGCGGAGTTAGTAGGACGTTGGACGAATAGATCGGATGAAGGACTCTTCACGAATGCCGCTACTTTATTCAGCCTTTTCTCTTTAGAGCTTTTCAAAACCGGAGTCCAGGTGGCCTTGAAAGATGCAACGAGGAACTGTTTTAGGATCGAACGAATGTTCTTAAGATTGTCACGTGATGTAACCTTGCTGACGTTTTGAAACGTGTTGCGAACTGGGCTAAATTTGGACGTTAGAAATATGAAAACCTTTGAACGTCAAGGCAATTATATTAAAAGCACATTTCCAATAAACTTCCGTCCTGCAAAGGTGGTGTGCATTACCCAGTATTTTTTTTTTCATGTTTTTTTTTTCACATTTTGTGAAGTCGCATGGTTTTTATTAGCACAAAGTCAAAGTTAAAGCCCTTCCTAGAAGCCTCAGAAAAACGAATAAACGGAAGATTTGTTTAACTTCGTATTCTGCATCAGTTTTGCTAGAGTTCTTTGTATATTTTAGGGAAAGAAAATTACTGCTCGTCTTAAAAAAGGGGGAGATAGAGGGTTCCGGATTCAACAATTTCCACGTCCACACGTATCCGTATTTAAATCGAATTTTCCTACAGGTATCCGGATTCACTCTAGTTCCTAGGACTCCCCTGGGAATATTGGTAGCAGAGGGCTACCAGTGGGTTGATATATTGTTTGTGTAAATGCGTCATTTGAATTCAGCAATTTCCTTGTAATAAGCTCTTAAAGAAGATTTTTCTGCCTCGCTACAATTACTTGTGTGGTGTCAAGGTTAAATTTTCTGGTAGTTTTCTTGTCCTTGTGCTTGTCAAAGTTAGAACACCTCCGGTTTTGAATTGTCGTTTCGCCAACAAGTTGTTTCGCCTACTCTGAGGTCGATTGGCCTGCAAGTTCTTAATTGATAGGCTTCATTGACGTTTTACATAATTTACAATCGTCGCTAAAGAAAAATTACAAAATGCGGCCGGATTTGCGATGGATTTTGTGATTTAATATTTTGCCATTTGCTTAGTCGATTAACTTGCGTGATCAAACTTTTGTTTTTTTGAAAAAATATTTCAAGAACCAACATCTCTGTGAGTATTATGTTTTACCGATTAGTTACAATCTATTTTTGCACTTCGATAGATGCAGTCGGCGTTGGTTGTACAGCTGTATGCTATATCCCATTTTATAAATTAACGTAGATAGTAGGTGCACTCTGATTGGCCGAGAGGCGTGTTTGTATGAAAGTATGTAAACGTGGTTGTGACGTCAATGATGTTTTGCACAAATTTGAAAAAGGTTTTGAGTTGAAAAATTCGTCGACCAGTTTACTTTATTTACCCATTTCCTTGTCGGCTGAAACTTGGAAAATCTTTAGAAACATGCTGTGTTAATTTTTTTTGCTCTTGAGCTGACATTGTAAGCGGCAAAAACCCGTATTTTGGAAAGCATCTTTCTTGCAAAATAAGAACTGATTACGCGTACAAGCTTCGTGTACAAGACTTCGCGACTGGTAAGAATTTCTCTTTTAATCAGTGCTCTGAACAAGAGAGTTTGGATTTTTTTTCCTCGGGAAAGTTATTTCATAAAAGCAATAGAAAACGTTTTTTGCTGTGTTTGCATATCCTGATATAAACACTCGAGGGACTGAGAGAATTCTCGACCGTTTTTGCAAACCCTCGACTTCGTCTCGGGTTTGCATAACTGTCTCGAATTCTCCCAACCCCTCTCGTGGTTATATCAGGCTATTGAAACACGGAAAACGTTTGCTATTGCTTAAATGCCATTTAAATGCGATAAACGCTCTTGCCAACAGTACGACTTTCAGGGGTCTCCCGGAAGGGGGGGGGGGGGGGGGTATTTGTTCCCTTGTTCCCTTCCAGAATTGCCCTATATTCGCACGTTCCCACACGTTTTCCTTATTCGTTCCCCTTTTAATTTTTTTACTTACCACTTATCACCGCACTCAACGGCGACTGTTATTACATTTACTACAGGTATTACAATTCACGACATTATTACAAATCACGACAGAACAGGGGACCTTAACTACAGTCTGCAATGACGCACTAAACGCCAAAAGAGCTAGTATACAAGTGGATTTACCATATAGCGTAATTTTTGTAAAGAGTTGATCTGAGTCTAAGGACATCTAACAATTAGAAAAATGCAAAATTGCGAGGAAATATTTACAAGCATAATTAGCTCGGTGGCTGTGAATTCCTTTTGACGAATCATAAAAATAATGTTAACTCTGTTTTTTAGAGCTTATGGCGCTGATACATTGAAACATTACAGCAAGGAGCCCAAAAATTTGACCGCTTTTGATTTTATTCACATTCTTTCATGCAGATTTAATCCAATCAGAAGCCAGCTGGAAACTGTCCTCAACTTCTGACTTCGGCACCTTTGAGTGTTATCGAGAAGAAGAAGAAGAAGTGTATTGCCACTGATGATGACAGTGGACAAATAGCTGGTTGTTTTCTGTATCATGAGAGTCTTATCATTTATTCAATACTACAGCGCGTCCTACCTATTTACTTGTCATAAATATAGGTCGGTGCATGCTACGTTAACAAGAACAAATAAATCGGCCGAGAAACAAAAGTCAACTGTCGCTTAAACATGACACAGGAAAACTGTTATAACTTCCTCTACGACTTGTGTACTAACAGTGTCTAGAAAGATCATGTCATTTTTCAAAGTCTGAACCTTGTCAGTAAAATTTAACTTTCCTAAGGCTGAATGCTGTTAATGAAATCTACCCTTCCTGAATCTGATTCTGGCTTGCGATGATCTTTCCTGTATTACATAACAAATAGTGCATCATTCTTTCCTAATTTAAAATTAATATTTATCCGCCCTGCCAATCACACGGCACGTTTAGTTCTTCCGCTTCTACTTCCGACTCCGACAATACACATTTGGTAACGTCAAGGCGCATGAAAAAGGGAAAAGGGTTTCACTTCCGGTTGACATGCGCAGCTCAAAAACTCTTTGCTTAAGCTCTCTAATAAATTAAAACTGACGACGTATATCAATGGCTACGGAGTTAACCTCGCTTTGAACAAAACGGCAAATGAAAACCTGAAAATAAAAATAGAGTCGTCTTGTATTTCCGTCCTCCAAATAACGTGAAATTAGGCAAGTTCAAATCGTAGTCGTAAATTAAGCTCGCTATTATGTTAACGGTTTTCAGAAACTTTTAAGGATGATGACGTTGATCATAACAAATCGTGCATCATTCCTTTCTAATTTAAAATTAATATTTTTGTGAGGTTTATCAATCGATTCACCAGAAAATTCTACCTTAAGTCAGACTGTTATATGTCATTCAAGAATGATAATTATAGAAAACTGAGAACTTTTAACTTATAGGTTACAGGTGTACGAGGTTATCTGCATAATATTGTTTTTAGATTAAAGTTCTAACTTGTGCCAATTTTTTGTCACCCAAATAAAACTCCAATTTATAATACAAATCTAAGAGCAGAAGTTACAATACGTTTGGAGTTTTTTATGTAATAAAGGACGAATAAGAACATCAAGAACGAATAAATCGGGAGACAAACAAATGTTTAGGTCTATCTTTTTAATATGACACGGGAAAACTATTATAACGTCCTGCACGATACGTATACAGACTGGAAAGGTCATGTCGTTTTTCAAAGCCTGAATTAAGTTAGTAAAATTTAACCTTCTTGAATCTGGTTCTGACTTGCATATGTGTTGTGCAGAATGTTCTTGATAGCGCGTCGGATGCGTCTAAACTTCCAGCAGTAGACCAGAGGAAAAAGGGATGAACTCAAATATAACAGCGTCCGAGCGTAAATTAACAAATGTTCTCTCATCTTATTCACATGTCCGACCAGGATCACAAAAGCGATTGGCAAGTGGCAGTCCAAAAACAACAGATAGACTTAAAGTTTAGCCTTCCTGAATCTGATTCTGACTTGCGAATATGTTGCACAGAATGTTCTTGACAGCGCATCGGATGTGTCTAGACTTCCAGCAGTAAACCAGAGGAACAAGGGATGAACTCAAATATAACAGCGTCTGAGCGTAAATTTTGAAATGTTGTCTCTTCTTATTCATCTTTTGTCCGGTCAGGATCTCAATAGCGCTTGGTAAATGACAGGCCAAAAACAACAGATAGACTTAAACTGACCAACTGCTGTTTTTCTCAGTCTTTCGAAATTTGAGCGATTTTCTTCGTTCGGTGCCACTGCTTGGGCTGGCTGTGCATGAACTTGAACGGTGTGGCGACGTACGACTATGTAAATCTTGAAATAGATTAGACCCATGGTAAGGAGACAAACCAATCCCACAGACACCCCTGCAAGGTTAGAAACATGTTCGCTGCTTAAAACTTCGAATTCGGTTAGTGCCAGGGAAGCGCCGAGAAGCCAGCTTAAGATCACTGTAGCCACAATACGCTTGTAAGTCACAATTTCTTGGTAGGTGAGAAGGTCCTGGTGTTTGAGGTGAAGGTGGATAGCAAGGAATCTGTCAACGCTGATAGTTGTGACACCGAAGAATGAGACATAAGCAAGGGTGCGTCCTATGACGTTAACTATTTCGTTATAAGTTTCCTGGTTGTTAGTGTTTTTCATGTCCATAATCATGCGAGCGATGTGCAAAGGCTGGAAAAGTATTCCCATACCAATATCAGAAACAGCCACGCTAAGGATCAATGCCTTTAGAGTCTTTGGCAGTGATGAAGTCCTTCGCAGCGCGAATATTAAGACGATGTTCAACATCACTGTTGCGTAAGACAGGAAGGAATTGACGACGCAGTTTAGGACGAGGGAAGCCTTTTTCATTGTGACCATAAGAACTTTAGCGGAGTCAGGAAGGCACGCTCTCTTAAATAAGTTTGCGTTTATGAGGAATACTTTAGATGAATCGATCGGATGAAGCACTCTCTCCCTTCACTTACGCCTCTGCCTTAGTCTTTCCTTCTTAGAGCTGTTCAAAACCGGAGTCCAGGTGGCCTTGAAAGATGTAACAAGGAACTGTTTTAGGATCGAATTAATGTCCTAGGGATGGTCACGTGATGAAACCTTCTTGCTGACGTTTTGAAACGTGTCACAAACTGGGGTAAATTTGGACGTAAGAAATATGAAAATCTTTGAACGTCAAGGCAATTACATTAACCCTTTTAAGCCCTAAGAGTGATCAGCATCAAATTTCTCCTTGTGATATCAATGCTTTGTAAAACAGAGTGGTCATGAGAATTATGGACATGATCACACAAGATGAATTTGCTTGATATTTTATCAACTTCTCCCCACTACGTCTCTAGGAAATGAACAGAGGAAAAAGTGAGAATTCAAATTTTGATCTTAGGGTTTAAAGGGTTAAAAGCCTATTTCCAATAAACTCCTGTCGTGTAAAGGTGGTGTGCATTATCCGATGTTTTTGTTTTGTTTTGTTTTGTTTTTTCACATTATTTGTCTTGTTGCATGGTTTTGTTAGCACAGATTGCTTTAACTTCGTATTCCCCATGAACTTCCAGCTGATTCCTATTCCTATTCCTATTGTTTCATTCCTCGAAGCCTTGGCGTGAAGTGTGAATTATTGCAGTGGTCTGGCTAACAACCTCGTTCCCAGAGTCCTTAAACTCGACTTCCTCCGTCGAACGAGAATGAGGTTGTTTGAGTATTCCTAAGCTCATTAATAATTCAAGAAGAGAAAACAAAAACAAGGAAATCATTACCGTATCGGAGGTTGGACAAAATTAATTACCATAAAATTTTGGGAACTTTTATTGCTTTGAATTTCTTCAAGAATCATTGTTCATTGAGAAGCTGTGTTAAACACAACATTTAGTGTTTTATCTAATATCCAGACGACTTAAGATGTTCGGTACAGCATAGTCCCTAGCTGCGAATTTAGGACATGATCACACAGAATGTATTTGCTTGATATTTTATCAACTTCTCCTCACTACTTCTATAGTAAATGAATAGGGGCGACAAAGGAAAATTTTAATATTGATCCTAGGATTTAAAGGGTTAAGGATGATGACTTTGATCGCTCTTCATGATCTTAACTTTATTAGTTAAAACTAGTACTTACATAACAAATCGTGCATCATTCTTTCCTAATTCAAAATTAATATTTTCGTGAGGTTTATTAATAGATTCGCCAGAAAATTCTACCTTAAGTCAGACTGTTATACATGTATGTCATTCAAAAATGATAATTATAGAAAACTAAAAATTTCTAATTTATATGTTACAGGTGTACGAGGTTATCGGCGTACTATTGTTTTTAAATTAAAGTTCTAACTTGTGCTAATTTTTTGTCACCCAAATAAAAGTGCAATTTTTAATACAAATCGAATAGCAAAAGTTACAGTACGTTTGGCGTTTTTATATGTAATAAAGGCCGAATAAGGCCATCAAGAACGAATATATCGGGAAACAAACATATTTAGGTCTATCGTTTAAATATGACACAGGAAAACTGTTATAACTTCCTGCACGATACGTATACAGACTAGAAAGGTCATGTCATTTTTCAAAGGCTGAATCAAGTTAGTAAAATTTAACCTTCGTGAATCTGATTCTGACTAGCGAATGTGTTGCGCAGAATGTTCTTGATATCGCATCGGATGCGTCTAAACTTCCAGCAGTAAACCAGAGGAAAAAGGGATGAACTCAAATATAACAGCGTCCGACGGAAAATTCAGAAATGTTCTCTCGTCTTAATCACCTGTCCGACAAGGATCACAAAAGCGATTGGCAAGTGGTAGACCAAAAACAACAGATAGACTTAAAAGTTAGCCTTCCTGAATCTGATTCTGACTTGCGAATATGTTGCGCAGAATGTTCTTAAAAGCGCATCGGATGTGTCTAAACTTCCAGCAGTAAACCAGAGGAACAAGGGATGAACTCAAATATAACAGCGTCTCAGCGTAGATCTTGAAATGTCGTCTCTTCTTATTCGTCTTTTGTCCGGTCAGGATCACAATAGCGCTTGGTAAATGGCAGGCCAAAAACAACAGATAGACGTAAAAGGTACCAACTGCTGTTTTTCTCACTCTTTCGAAAATTGAGCGATTTTCTTCGTTCGGTGCCACTGCTTGGGCTGGCTGTGCATGAACTTGAACGGTGTGGCGACGTACGGCTATGTAAATCTTGAAATAGATTAGACCCATAGTAAGGAGACAAACCAATACCACTGTCACCCCTGCAAGGTTGAAAACATTTTCGTGGCTTAAAACACCGGTTAGGGCCAGGGAAGCGCCGAGAAGCCAGCTTAAGATCACTGTAGCCACAATACGCTTGTAAGTCACAATTTCTTGGTAGGTGAGAAGGTCCTGGTGTTTGAGGTGAAGGTGGATAGCAAGGAATCTGTCAACGCTGATAGTTGTGACACCGAAAAATGAGACATTAGCAAGGGTGCGTCCTATGACGTTAACTATTTCGTTATAAGTTTCCTGGCTGTTAGTGTTTTTCATTTTCATTTTCATAACCAGGCGCGCGGTGTACAAAGGCTGGACAAGTATTCCCATACCAATATCAGAAACAGCCACGCTAAGGATCAATGCCTTTAGAGTCTTTGGCAGTGATGAAGTCCTTCGCAGCGCGAATATTAAGACGATGTTCAACATCACTGTTGCGTAAGACAGGAAGGAATTGACGACGCAGTTTAGGACGAGGGAAGGAGTGAAATCTCTCATTGTGTATTATAACTTCCTTTTCTCTCCAAGAAAAAGAAGCGGAGTCAGTAGGGTATGCTCCCTTGAATAAATATACGTTTGTGAGTAATACGTTGGACGAATAGATGGGATGAAGGACTCTCCACGAATTCCTCTCCTTTATTCCGCCTTTCCTCTTTAGAGCTGCTCATAACCGGAGTCCAGGTGGCCTTGAAAGATGCAACAAGGAACTGTTTTAGGATCAAACAAATGTCCTAAAGATTGTCACGTGATGAACCTCCTTGCTGACGCTTTGAAACGTGTTGCAAACTGGGGTAGATTTGGACGGAAGAAGTATGAAAACCTTTGAACGTCAAGCAATTACATTAAAATCCTATTTCCAATAAACTCCCGACGTGGAGGTGGTGTGCATTACCCGATGTTTTCTTGTTTTGTTTTTTTTCACATTTTGTCCAGTCGCATGGTTTTTGTTAGCACAGATTAGTTGAACCTCGTATTCTCCATCACTCTTGCTTGAAGTCTATGTTTATTCTAGAGGAAAAAAAATTAATGCTCATCTTGAAAGAGAGAAACAAATTGATAGATTACCATATTCGTTTAAAAGAAAATGATTTATCTTTCTCGAGAGCTCCAGCCTTAAGGCTGGTAATGTGCGCGGTCTGATCATGGATGTAATTATGTACAGTAAGGATGCAATAATAAGGAAAAAACTTAAACGCTGTAAGTCTCGTGATCCAGACTAGGTAGACAGCAAACAATCAGGTTTTGTAAAGATAACATAAATATTACTTTGTTCTTGAAACATGCGTTATTATTGCTTTAAATAAAGACAGGTTAATTCTTGTCACCAATCTGCCTTATAAAGCGTTGATACTATTCAAAAGTAGGTTGATTTTGATCGTCCGGGTGAACGTAGTCCTGAAATGACTCCTGGGTTCAGACCTTTCACAGTTTCACCGTTGATACTATTGCAAGGAAAAAATGGAATCTGATCACTCTAAAGGATTAGAGGGTTAAAAACGGAGGTGTTCTACCTTCGATAAACAGAAGGACGGGCAAAATGTCATAGAAAAGTTAATACCAAATGTAACTTGACAATAACACACAAGTTATTGTAGCGCGGTATGAGATACTGCTTTTTTTAAGAGCTTATTACGTGGAAATTGCTGAATACGACAAATAACGCGTTTACGCAAACAATATATTAACCCACTGGAAGCCCTTTGAATTATTTTCTGCCTGTCTTAGTGAGATAACACAAGATATAATAACGAGCTGATGAGTTCAGTCAAAGTATAGTAACTAATAATTAATTAAGAGACGGTCGCGCCTTTAATTTATAGATGGGGAACGAATCCGAAGAGGAAAACGCTACTTCTTCCGTGACATTTAATCTAACGACAGTGACTATTATTTTTTGCTCTTTTAATATTCTTCTTTCAATCACGGCATCTCTGGGGAACGCTCTGATCCTGATTGCTCTCCGTAACGTAAGTTCTCTTTATCCACCGACGAAACTGTTGTTTCAATGCCTTGCAGTGACTGATTTTGGCGTTGGTCTCACTTCGCAGCCATTCTATGCCATCCACGTCTTATACTCTGCGATAAACGCCAACCGGGATATCTTTCTTTTTTCCTTTATAAGTTGGGCTTTATCAATTTGTCTTTGTGGAGTTTCCCTGTTCACAACAACTGCCCTGAGTGTGGACAGACTTCTCGCCCTTTTGTTGAAGCTAAGATACAGGCACGTCGTAACACTAAAGCGAGTTCGTATAGTTATTTTCTACTTTTGTTTAATTTCTGTTTTGTGTAGTTTCATGTTCTTGTTCTGGGATAGAAACATCGCCGTGGCAACACTTACAGTCTTGGGAATGCTTACTATCATCACCTCACTTCTTTCTTACACCACGATATTTATCAAGCGGCGTCTACATCAAGCTACTATGCACCGTACTTTGCAATGCAATGATCATCATGGGCAACCAGTCGGAGAGGGAATTCCGGCGTGGAACATAGCACAATATAAAACAACCGTTACCAGCATTGCTTTGGTGCAGTCGGCCTTAGTTATATGCTATATCCCATTTGTTATTTTAAATGCGATATTGTTTCAACATTGCCTCAAATCGTGTGTTTTCAACTCTCGTCTACTTAAACTCATCACTTAACCCGTTCCTGTACTGTTGGAGGATCAAAGAAGTTAGACAAGCCGTGAAGGCCACAATTAAAAAGATGTACTGTATTTGTTTACGCTGAGTCTTTTAACCCTCAACGGCAGTAAACCCAAGGAAAAAGGGATGAACTAAAATATAACAGCGTCCGAGCGTAAATTAAGAAATGTTCTCTCATTTTATTCACCTGTCCGACCAGGATCACAATAGCGATTGGCAAGTGGCCGGCCAAAAACAACAGATAGACTTGTTTAGCCTTCCTGAATCTGATTCTGACTTGCGAATATGTTGTGCAGAATGTTCTTGACAGCGCATAGGATGTGTCTAAACTTCCAGCAGTAAACCAGAGGAACGAGGGATGAACTCAAATATAACAGCCTATGAGCGTAAATCATCAAATGTCGTCTCTTCTTATTCCTCTTTCGTCCGGTCAGGATCACAATAGCGATTGGTAAATGGCAAGCCAAAACAACTGATAGACGTAAAATGTACCAACTGCTGTTTTTCTCAGTCTTTCGAAGTTTGAGCGATTTTCTTCGTTCAGTGCCACTGCTTGGGCTGGCTGTGCATGAACTTGAACGGTGTGGCGACGTACGGCTATGTAAATCTTGGCGATTTATGGAGAAACTGTCTGATTTTTTTGGGAAAATCGCTTTTCAATCAAACGAGTATATGTTAAAAGAAGCAGTACACAAAATAAGGACTTACTAGGGATATTGACAGATAACATGGGGGACAATTATCGGTTCTTTTATCTTTTATGAAATCGATTTCAGGAAATGCCAGCTATACAGTAAATGTAAGCTTACGGTATATTGTTAATGTGAGCCTTATAGTACATGTAAATAATGAGGAAGAGCTAATTGTGACTAGATATAAATGTTGGAGGTTGGTTGTACGAGCAACTCGCTCGCTATCGAAGAGGTACTGAGAATCTAGGATCACATCTTGGAGGACTTTATTCTCCACAGGCTCGCTTACGTTCTTCTACAACAGATCCAAACATTATCGCCCCAACTTAACCGCTAGTTGACTACCAAGGTGGGTTAACACAAGCCTGCATGGTTGAACATGCCAAGTGTGCTTGACCTACGGAAGTTTGATAACCCTCGAGGCACTACCCGCTCAACTACTGAATCATGAACTACGATATAGGCAAAACCCAACGTTGGACAATTGCAAGCAAACCGATTCCACGATCGTAAAAGCACTGTTTTTAGTGGCTTTGGCAAAGGAAATTAAATCTTTGTTAATATTGTTAAAATGTTCAACATCATGGAAGTGTAAGAAAAAAGGGCGTTAAAGCTTTACAAGTCACAGCTGGCGGTCAAAGAGATCTCCATATTCCCTCACTGCTCGAAAAGTACTCATTCCTGAAGTTCTGTCCATGATTACACTTCCCGAGGCGCACGTGCCGCGAGACTGACCGGACGCTTCAGCTAGCGCTCCGCGTTCTTGCTTATATGTATTTGCTGTTAGGCTAGTTAGGATCGTCTCTTTTTTCTTCGTTGGCTAATGGGAGTCAGAGTGAAAGCGTTAAGAAGAGAAAACGATGATTTAAAGAGACAATTGAATGATCTGAAGAAGGAATTTCAGTCTATCAAGTTTATCAGTAGTCTCTAGTCATTAGAGAGATTAAGATTCACGTTTACGCCAAACGGCAAACGTCAGATTCAAGTTTAGAATTTCTCAGAATAGAAAATAAGCAGATAAAAACTGTCCAGGACAATTGTTATGTATAAAACTGGCGTAAAACTACTTACTTTTTAGTTGAAATAATAAACAGTTAACGACAGTTAAGGGAAAAACTTAGTCACGTGGTACAAATTCACGTTTGCCGTTTGGCGTAAACGTGAATCTTAATCTCTCTAATATTGTCAATTTTACTTTCTTTAGTTCTCTTGTTACTTTTAGCTTTAAACATGACCCGCCTAGATTAGCCTAGCTATCCGCGGGCATGTTATTGTACTTTTAACTCAAAACACAATAAAATAAAATATATGTAAAAAAAAGAGGCTTGGGAAGTGACCTTTTTTTCTTTTTCACTATCTAGCGAAAAAAAGCTCTTTACCACCTGACGTGTCTAGTGGCATGCTTAAACTCAGTAGAATATGGGATGACATTTTACCATTTATCGCTTTCGTAAATCCTTACATTAGCAATGTTGTAAGAGAAAACTGCACATAAAGTCATGCATTTGAATCCAACTCAAGCATCGGTCAGGTACCCGAGCCTCACTGGTGTTTATTGTAATCGTATTTTTTTAACTTAATTTCTTGCTAAGCTGGGCGAATAAACAGATGTCTCCTTTCTTCGACCTTGAATGGGGTAAACCGACTTAGCCAAGCTGATGGTGAGCATTTTAATAAGTTTCTCCACTTTGAAATGTATAATTACTTTCTTTTTGAAACAGCGACGCCATTTAAGTGTTCAAAATTTCACTTCGAGTTATTGTAATTTTTTTTTCTGAAAACAATTGAGCCAAAAGATACAATAATATCCAAATTTATAGCCCATGGCTTTGGGGAAACCTCTGCCCTTGTAACCGTCAGTAGATAGTCATACTGCTTGATCGTTTTTACCGATTTTAGTTTAAGCCTACAACTAATACGCTTAAAAACATGCTGTTTACAGTGAAGGTCTCGATCTACGTAAAGGAGGATGAGGAGGTGAGCGTTTGGGAGACGGGACCTTAACTACAGTCTTTAATGACGCACTATACTTCAAAAGAGCTAGTATACAAATGGATTTTACCATAAAGCGTAATGTTTTTAAAGAGCTGATCTGAGGCTAAGGACATGCATGCAACAATTAGAAAAATGCAAAATTGTGAGGAAATATATTTATACAAGCATAGAATTAGCACGGTGGCTGTGAATTCCATTTTAGAAATCATAAAATGTTAACTCTGTTTTATAGAGCTTAATGGCGCTGATACATTGAAGCGGAGACATTCACATTTGAGTCTTTTTGAGAAGAAGTGCCACTGATGATGAAAATGGACAAATAGCTGGTTGTTTTCTGTATCATGCGAGTCTTATCATTTATTCAATACTACAGCACGTTCTACGTATTTACTTGTTATAAGTATAGGTCGGTGCATGCTACGTTAACAAGAACGAATAAATCGGCCGAGAAACAAAAGTCAACTGTCGCTTAAACGTGACACAGGAAAACTGTTATAACTTCCTCTACGACGTGTTTACTAACAGGTTCTAGAAATGTCATGTCATTTTTCAAAGTCTGAATCTCCTCGGTAAAATTTAACTTTC
This sequence comes from Porites lutea, assembly GCF_958299795.1. Lineage (NCBI taxonomy): Eukaryota > Metazoa > Cnidaria > Anthozoa > Scleractinia > Poritidae > Porites > Porites lutea. The sequence continues at coordinate 2,964,841 of NC_133213.1, forward strand.
CAAAGGCTGAACCATGTTAATGAAATCTACCCTTCCTGAATCTGATTCTGGCTTGCAAAAATGTCTCGCAGAATGTTCTTGATAGCGCATCGGATGTGTCTAAACTTCCAGCAGTAGACCAGAGGAAAGAGGGATGAACTCAAATATAGCAGCGTGTGAGTGTAAATTAACATATGTTCCCCCACCTCATTTCTCCGTGTCTCCAAGATCACAATAGCGATTGGCAAATGGCAGGCCAAAAACAACAGATAGGCGTAAAATGTACCAACTGCTGTTTTTCTCACTCTTTCAAAATTTGATCGGTTTTCTTCGTTCGGTGCCACTGCTTGGGCTGGCTGTGCATGAACTTGAACGGTGTGGCGACGTACGGCTATGTAAATCTTGAAATAGATTAGACCCATAGTAAGAAGACAAACCAATCCCACAGCCACCGCTGCAAGGTTACAAACATATCCACCGCTCAAAACACCGGTTAGAGCCAGGAAAGCACTGAGAAGCCAGCTTAAGATCACTGCAGCTACAACACGCTTGTACGTCAAAAATTCTTGGTAGGTGAGAAGTTCCTGGTGTTTGAGGTGAAGGTGGATAGCAAGGAATCTGTCAACGCTGATAGCTGTGACACCGAAGAATGAAGCATAACCAAGGGTGCGTCCTATGGGGTGCACAGCTCTATATATATCTTTAGAAGTTTCGTGGTCGTCAGTTTGTTGTATTTGCATAATCATGCGAGCGATGTACAAAGGCTGGACAACTAATCCAATACCAAGATCAGAAACAGCCACGCTAAGGATCAATGCTTTTAGAGTCTTTGGCAGTGATGAAGACCTTCGCAGCGCGAATATTAAGACAATGTTCAACATGATTGTTGTGTAACATGAGACGGAATTGACTGCGAGGTTTATGATGAGGCGGGGAAAGAAATCTGCTGCCTCTTTCATTGTGTATTATAACTTCCTTTTTAATGCTCTTGAATGAGTTTACGTTTATGAGGAAGACGTCGGATGAAGGATTCTCTCCCTCCAAGAATGCCTTTTTCTTACTCTTTCCTCCTTACTCAGCTGACGTTTTGAATCATATGTTGGGAACTGGGTAAATTTGGACGTTAAAAGATTTTAAAACCCCTGGACGTCAAGGCAATTAATATTAAAAGCGCATCGCTAATAAACATCCGTCGTTTTAAGGTCGTTTGCATGATCCTGTTTTTTTTTTCACGTTTCGTTTAGTGGCATGGTTTCCATTAGCAGAATTCAAAGTTAAAGCCCTTCCTAGAAACCTTAGAAAAACGAATAAACAAGAAGATTAATTAAACTTCATATTCTCCACAGTCTTGCTTGAAGTGTACGTTTATTCCAGAGAAGGAAGATTGGTGCTCATCTTAGAAAAAAGAAAAATTTACAAAATGATAGATCACCATACTCGTTTAAAAGAAAATGAAGATTTATCTCTCTAGGGAGCGCTAGCCTCAAGGCTGAAAAGGCGCCATGTTTTGATAATACGCGCGGTCTAATCATCTGATGCCTTTAATTATGAGTAGTAAGGATGTGCAATGTAATAATAAGGAAAAAGCTCAACCGTCATATGTCTCGTGTTCTAGACTAATGAAGGACGAGTGAATCAATTGATGCGAACGTAGATTGCAAAAATTCAGCTTTTGTTAAGATAACAGAAAAAAAAAAGGGTTAAATCCAGAGCAAAAATTAAACTAATTCAACAGGCACCTCTAGTCTGTAATATTAAGTTACACCCTCAGGGTCCACGCCTGTTTTTTGCCAGGTGACACTTATTTAACAATTAATGGCTGAGTATCTTATGAATGAGGCTGAGTATCTCGGACCCTCCTCGATCTCCATAATTCTTCATATGATACGAAAGCCGAATTCATTAATTGTTTTATTATTCATTCAAAATAATTCTTAGTTTAAAAACATGGCTAAAACATGCTTACCTCCATCGATCCATCGATGTTAAGTTCATCTTCGATAGTGCACGTTTAGGCTTGTCCAGCTCCGCAAATATTCTCCAAATAGCAGATGTCGCCCTTCGAGTTGTCTTCTTGCTGTTCTTGCCATGTTTTTAGCTATTTTTTCGCCTAGTTCTTACTCTTAAACGAGTGAAATGTCAGCCATTTTTCAAGTTCACAATCAAAACAACTCAACCTCGTCCCCAGGTCTTCTCGGTTAACGGTGCCTTAACCTGGGAAAACGCTGCACTTTTGACTTCATTTCCCCGTTAAACACAAAATTCTTCCAAATTTGGTCATGAGTAACTGGTTATGGTGAATTAAACGTGTGCTTTTAGCCAATCAGAATCGGGAAAATATTTTGAATGAATAATAACATGAGTTAATGTATTGTTTGTGTAAGTACGTTATTTGTCGTATTCAGCAATTTCCATGTAATACGCTATTAAAGAAGCAGTATGTCATACCACGCTACAATAACTTGTGTGCTGACTCAAGGTTAAATTTGATATGAACTTTTTCTATGACATTTTGCTCGTCCTTCTGCTTGTCAAAGGTAGAACACCTCAGCATCACATTTCTCCTTACAACTGATCAATGCTTTATAAAGCAGATTGGTGAAAAGAATTAAGGGTATAATTATATGTATGATATAACCCAAGGCGGGGTACTGCCATATATGTCCTAAAGTACCCCCGTCCCCCCCCTCCACAACCCGCCCTCTCAGAGGATATAACGCGCTGATACTTCCAAAACTGCTCCCACTACTTAAAGAGAAACCGTACAGGTGCACCGGTAAGGATTTCAATTTTGATATAAGAGGCTTTTTTAGGAATAATGTGAAACGGACGAAGTAGGAAATAATCACAGGTACCCGAAACTCACGAAAGAAAATCGTTGTTACGTAACAGAACTATTATATGGGTTTGTATGGGGATTTTACCGATCGTTATTTAGGACACTGAAATAGAAATGAAAATACACCAAAAATTCTTGCCTCACCTCCCTGTTTTATTCATGGTATGGTCTTAGCATCGCATAGAGAGAGCAGGTGAACAACGGCAGAACTAAAACTCGCTAGAATCGCGCTGACTAGGCCAGAAATGCTAGGATCATACATGAATAAAACAAGCAGGCAAGGTAAGAAGTTTTGAGGTATTTTTATTTTTTATTTTAGTGCCCTGAATAACTATCGCTAAAATCCCCTAACCAACCCTTATAATATTTCTGATTTCTGTTACCCAACAACGATTCTCGCTCCGGAGCTTGGGGTAACTGTGGCGTAACTAGTCGTAAATTGCGTGTGGTGCGGGGTTATATCAAGCTGGATTTTAATTTTCGATTTTAGTTGCAGCTAATCTACGTGGCTTCATTAACCATTCTAAAATGTTTTATTTACCTTCAAGCCAATGACTAAATGGTTTTGTAATCGTCTGCCTTGTGATAAAAAATTAATTGTCTTCTCAGCGCCATATCATGATGTGAAATAGCACTGCTACTGATGTGTTAGAAATCTCACAGCAAACTCAAGACAATATAAATGTTTGAACTTATTCCTAAGCTCATTGATTATTCATGAAAAGAAAACAAAAATAGGAAATCACTACCGTAACGGAGGTTGGAAAATATTAATTACCACAAAATTTTGCGAACTTTTATTGCTTTGACTTTCTTCAAGAATCATTGTTCATTGAGAAGCCGTATCAAACACAACAGTTAGTGTTTTATCTGATATCCAGACACCTTTAAGTCGCTCCTTTCTTGAAGGATGTTCGGCTTAGCATAGTCCCTAGCTGAAAATTTAGGACACGATCACACAGAATGTATTTGCTTGATATTTTATGAACTTCTCCTCACTACTTTTATAGTAAATGAATAGGGGCGACAACGGAGAATTTTAATATTGATCCTAGGGTTTAAAGGGTTAAGGATGATGACGTTGAATGCTCTTCATGATCTTTCCTTTATTAGTTAAACCCAGTACTAACATAACAAATCGTGCATCATTTTTTCCTAATTTAAACTTAATATTTTCGTGAGGTTTATTAATCGATTCGCCAGAAAATTCTACCTTAAGTCAGACTGTTATACATGTATGTCATTCAAAAAGGATAATCATAGAAAACTAAGAATTTCTAATTTATAGGTTACAGGTGTACGAGGTTATCTGCATACTATTGTTTTTAGATTAAAGTTCTAACTTCCGCCAATTTTTTGTCACCCAAATAAAAGTGCAATTTATAAAACAAACAAACCTAATAGCAAAAGTTACAGTACGTTTGGTGTTTTTATATGTAATAAAGGACGAATAAGTCTATCGTTTAAATATGACACAGGAAAACCGTTATAACTTCCTGCACGATGAGTGTACAGACTAGACAGGTCATGTCATTTTTCAAAGGCTGATTTACTGAGTTAGTAAAATTTAACCTTCTTGAATCTGATTCTGACTTGCGAATATGTTGCGCAGAATGTTCTTGATAGCGCATCGGATGTGTCTAAACTTCCAGCAGTAGACCAGAGGAAAGAGGGATGAACTCAAATATAGCAGCGTGTGAGTGTAAATTACCATATGTTCCCCCACCTCATTTCTCCGTGTCTCCAAGATCACAATAGCGATTGGCAAATGGCAGGCCAAAAACAACAGATAGGCGTAAAAGGTACCAACTGCTGTTTTTCTCACTCTTTCAAAATTTGATCGGTTTTCTTCGTTCGGCGCCACTGCTTGGGCTGGCTGTGCATGAACTTGAACGGTGTGGCGACGTACGGCTATGTACATCTTGAAATAGATTAGACTCATGGTAAGGAGACAAACCAATCCCACAGTCACCGCTGCAAGGTTGCAAACATATCCACCGCTCAAAACACCGGTTAGAGCCAGGAAAGCACTGAGAATCCAGCTTAAGATCACTGCAGCTACAACACGCTTGTAAGTCACAAATTCTTGGTAGGTGAGAAGTTCCTGGTGTTTGAGGTGAAGGTGGATAGCAAGGAATCTGTCAACGCTGATAGCAGTGACACCGAAGAATGAAGCATAACCAAGGGTGCGTCCTATGAGGTGGAGAGCTCTATCTATATCTTTAGAAGTTTCCTGGTCGTCAGTTTGTTGTATTTGCATAATCATGCGAGCGATGTACAAAGGCTGGACAACTAATCCAATACCAAGATCAGAAACAGCCACGCTAAGAATCAATGCTTTTAGAGTCTTTGGCAGTGATGAAGACCTTCGAAGGGCGAATATTAAGACAATGTTCAACATGATTGTTGTGTAACATGAGAAGGAATTGACTACGACGTTTATGATGAGGCGGGGAGAGAAATCTGCTACCTCTTTCATTGTGTATTATAACTTCGTCTTTCCAAGAGAACGACAGCGGTGTCAGGAAGGCGTGCTCTTGAATGAATTTACGTTTATGAGGAAGACGTCGGATGAAGGATTCTCTCCCTCCACGAACGCCTCTTTCTTACTCTTTCCTTCTTACTTAGCCCACGTTCTGAAACATATGTTGGACAGTAAAAGGTTTTAAAACCCCTCAACGTCAAGGCAATTAATATTAAAAGCGCATCTCCAATAAACATCCGTCGTTTTAAGGTGGTTTCCATTATCCTGTTTTTTTTTTTCCCCACATTTAGTTTAGTGGCATGGTTTCTGTTAGCAGAATTCAAAGTTAAAGCCCTTTTTACAAACCTCAGAAAAACGAATTAAATAAACAAGAAGATTAGGTAGACTTCATATTCTCCACAGTCTTGCTTGAAGTGTACGTTTATTCTAGAAAAAGAATATTAGAAAAAAAGAGAAATTTACAAAATGATAGATCACCATACTTGTTTAAAAGAAATTGAAGATTTATCTCTCTAGGGAGCGCCAGCCTCAAGGAAAAAGGCGCCATGTTTTAATAATGTGCGCGGTCTAATCATCTGATGCCTGTAATTATGAGTAGTAAGGATGTGCAATGCAATAATAAGGAAAAAACTCAACTGTCGTAGGTCTTGTGATCTAGACTTTATGAAGGACGAGTGAATCAAATGATGCGAACGTAGATTGCCAAAATTCAGCTTTTGTTAAGATAACAAAAATGTTTGTACTTGAAACATGCTTTATCATGCTAGAAAAAAGAAGGGTTAAATCCAGAGCAAAAATTAAACTAATTAAACAGACGCCTCTAATCTGCAATATTAAGTTACACTCTCCGGCTCCACGCCTATTTTTTGCCAGGTCACACTTATCATGATGCAGCAAATAATTCGCAGGGCTTCCAGTGAGTTAATGTATTGTTCGTGTAAATACGTTATTTGTAGTATTCAGCAATTTCCATGTAATAATTAATTTCTTAAAGAAGCGGCGCGTCATACCACGCTACAATAACTTGTGTGCTGACTCAAGGTTAACTTTGATATGAACTTTTTCTATGACATTTTGCTCGTCCTTCTGCTTGTCAAAGGCAGAACACCTCAGCATCACATTTCTCCTTGCAACTGATCAATGCTTTATAAAGCAGATTGGTGAAAAGAATTAAGGGTATGATTATACGTATGATATAACCCCAAGCGGGGTCCTGCCCCCCCCCCCCCCCCCCCCTCAGGGGATATAACGCGCTGATACTTCAAAACTGCTCCCATTACTTAAAGAGAAACCGTACAGGTACACCGGATGAGGATTTTAATTTTGATATTAGAGGGTTTTGTAGGATTAATGTGAAATGGACGAAGAAGCAAATAATCACAGGTACCGCAAGCTCACGAAAGAGAATCGTTGTTACGTAACAGAACTATTATATGGGTTTGTATGGGGATTTTACCAATCGTTATTTAGGCCACTAAAATAGAAATGAAAATACACCAAAAATTCTCACCTTGCCTCCCTGTTTTATTCATGGTATGGTCTGAGCATCGCATAGAGAGAGCAGGTGAACAACGGCAGAACCAAAACTCGCTAGAATCGCGCTGACTAGGCCAGAAATGCTAGGAACATGCCATGAATAAAACAAGCAGGCAAGGTAAAAAGTTTTGATGTATTTTTATTTTTTATTTTAGTGCCCTGAATAACTATCGCTAAAATCCCCTTTACCAACCTTTATAATATTTCTGATTTCTGTTACGCAACAACGATTCTCAGTCCGGAGCCTGGGGTACCTGTGGCGTTACTTGTCGTAAATTGCGTGTGGTGGGGGGTTATATCAAGATGGATTTTAATTTTCGATTTTAGCTGCAGCTAATCTACGTGGCTTCATTAACCATTCTAAAATGTTTTATCTGCCTTCAAGGCAATGACTGAACGATTTTGTAATCGTCTGCCGTGTCATAAAAAATTAATTGTCTTTTCAGCGCCATATCATGATGTGAAATAGCACTGCTAGTGATGTGTTAGAAATCTCACAGCAAACTCAAGACAATATAAATGTTTGGACTTCGATAGATCCAAAAATAATTTAAACTTCTTTTGTATTGTACCTTAGGTGATTCCTATTGTTTCATTTCCCCAATCCTTGGGGTGAGGTGTGAATTATTGCAGTGGTCTGGCTAACGACCTCGTTCCCAGAGTCCTCCTCCGTCGAGCGAGAACGAGGTTGATTGAGTTTTTCCTAAGCTCATTAATAATTCATAAAAAGAAAACAAAAACAGTAAATCACTACCGTAACGGAGGTTGGAAAATATTTAATACCACAAAATTTTGCGAACTTTTATTGCTTTGAATTTCTTCAGGAATCATTGTTGATTGAGAAGCTGTATCAAACACAACATTTAGTGTTTTATCTGATATCCAGACGCCTTTAAGTCGCTCCTTTCTTGAAGGATGTTCGGCTCAGCATAGTCCCTAACTGAGAACCTAGGACATCATCACACAGAATGCATTTGCCTGATATTTTATCAACTTCTCCTCACTACTTCTATAGTAAATGAATAGGGGCGACAAAGGAGAATTTTAATTTTGATCCTATAGGACTTGAAGGGTTATCGATGATGACGATGATCGCTCTTAATTTCATGATCTTTCCTGTATTATTAAAACTAATACTTACATAACAAATCGTGCATCATTCTTTCCAACTAATTTAAAATTAATATTTTCGTGAGATGTATTAATCGATTCGCCAGAAAATTCTACCTTAAGTCAGACTGTAATACATGTATGTCATTCAAAAATGATAATTATAGAAAACTAAGAATTTTTTAATTTATAGGCTACAAATCGAATAGCAAAAGTTACAGTACGTTTAGCGTTTTTATATGTAATAAAGGACGAATAAGGCCATCAAGAACGAATAAATCGGGAAACAAACAAAAGTTTAGCTCTAACTATCGTTTAAATATGACACAGGAAAACCGTTATAACTTCCTGCACGATGCGTATGCGGACTAGAAAGGTCATGTCATTTTTCAAAGCCTGAATTAAGTTAGTAAAATTTAACCTTCTTGAATCTGATTCTGACTTGCGAATATGTTGTGCGCAGAATGTTCTTGATAGCGCATCGGATGTGTCTAAACTTCAAGCAGTAAACCAGAGGAACGAGGGATGAACTCAAATATAACAGCGTCCGAGCGTAAATAAAGAAATGTTCTTTGAAATTAATCTTATTCATCTGTCCGACCAGGATCACAATAACGATTGGCAAATGGCAGGCCAAAAGCAACAGATAGACGTAAAGTTTCGCCTTGCTGAATCTGATTCTGACTTGCGAATATGTCGCGCAGAATGTTCTTGATAGCGCATCGGATGTGTCTAAACTTCCAGCAGTAAACCAGAGGAACAAGGGATGAACTCAAATATAACAGTGTCCGAGCGTAAATCAACAAATGTTTCATCTTATCCATCTGTCGTCCGGTCAGGATGACAATAGCGATTGGCAAATGACAGACCAAAAACAACAGATATACATAAAATGTACCAACTGCTGTTTTTCTCAGTCTTTCGAAATTTGAGTGACTTTCTACGTTCGGTGCCACTGCTTCGACTGGCTGTGCATGAACTTGAACGGTGTGGCGACGTACGACTATGGAAATCTTGAAATAGATTAGACCCATAGCAAGGAGACAAACCAATACCACTGTCACCCCTGCAAGGTTGAAAACATTTTCGTGGCTTAAAACACCGGTTAGGGCCAGGAAAGCACTGAGAAACCAGGTTAATATCACTGCAGCTACAACACGCTTGTAAATCACAATGTCTTGGTAGGTGAGAAGTTCCTGGTGTTTGAGGTGAAGGTGGATGGCAAGGAATCTGTCAACGCTGATAGCTGTGACACCGAAGAATGAGACATAACCAAGGGTCCTTCCTATGAGGCGCAGAGCTCTATCTATATCGTTAAAATTTTCCTTGTCGTCAGTTTGTGGTATTTGCATAATCATGTGAGCGATGTACAAAGGCTGGACAACAAATCCAATACCAAGATCAGAAACAGCCAAGCTAAGGATCAATTCCTTCAGAGTCTTTGGCAGTGATGAAGTCCTTCGCAGCGCGAATATTAAGACAATGTTCAACATGATTGTTGTGTAACATGAGAAGGAATTGACTACGACGTTTATGATGAGGCGGGGAGAGATATCTCCTGCCTCTTTCATTGTGTATTATAACTTCGTTTTTCCAAGAGAACGGGAGCGGAGTCAGGAAGGCATGCTTTCTTGAATGAGTTTACGTTTATGAGGAAGACGTCGGATGAAGGACTCTCCCCCTCCACGAACGCCTCTACTTAAAGTTGTTCAAAAGCGGACTCCAGATGGCCTTGATCATGAAAGACGCAACAAGGAACTGCTTAAGGATCGAACAAACGTCCTAAAGATCACGTGATGTAACCTTACCGCTGACGATTTGAAATATGTTGCGAACTGGGGTAAATTTGGACTTTTAAAAATTTGAAAACCTCTGAACGTCAGAACAATTATATTAAAAGTCCATTTCCAATAAACATCCGCCATTTAAAGGTGGTGTGCATCATCCTGTATTTTTTTCACATTTTGTTTATTCGAATGGTGTCTGTTAGCACAAAGTAAAAGTTACAGTCCTCCCTAGAAGCCTCAGAAAAACGAATAAACGAAAATATTTAGTTTAACTTCGTATTCTCCATCAGTTTTTCTTGAAGTCTACGTTTATTCTAGAGAAAGAAAATTGATGCTCATCTTAAAAGAGGGAAACAAAATGATAGATCACCATACTCGTTTAAAAGAAAATGAAGATTATCTCCCTAGGGAGCTCCAGCTTTAAGGCAAAAGGCACCATGTTTTAATGTGCGCGGTCTAATCATGCATGTAATCATGTGCGGTAAGGATGTGCAATTCAATACCGTAAACGATCTAATAAACGCCCACTCTCAAATAAACGCCTCTTATCTCCTTACGCTGGTAAGTTAGTATTAAACGCTCCTCTCTAATGAACGCCCCCCTTGAGAATTGCCACCAAATACTAGGAAATGGCGAAATTGAGCAAAATCAATCAATTTAACATCAGTTTGTGTATTATGTCATGTTCAATTTCTAGATAAGGCGTCAGCCCGCAGTCGAGATTCTGTTAACACAAAAACGTTTTTAGCCGAAAGCATACTGTATACAGTTTTGTTGAGTTCGTTAAAATGAGTTACGAGAATAAACGCCGCTCTCTTTTAAACGCCTCCCATCTATTAAACGTCCCCACTTGGACCCCTAAAATTAAATAAACACCCCGGGCGTTTATTAGAGTTACACCGTCCGACTCCTCCGGCTCCACCCCTGTTTTTTGCCATGTCACACTTATGAAACAGCAAATAATTCACAGGGCTTCCAGTGGGTTAATGTATTGTTTGTGTAAATACGTTATTTGTCGTATTCACCTGAATGTCCATGTACAGTGTAATAAGCTCTTAAAGTAGCGGTATGTCATACCACGCTACAATAACTTGTGTGCTGTCAAGGTACGTAAATTTGGTATTAACCGTGACATTAACTTTTATCTAAGATATTAACTTTTCTCTGACATTGCTCGTCCTTCTGCTTGTCAAAGATAGAACACCCCCGTTTTTAATCCATCAAGAGTGATCAGCATCACATTTCGCCTTGCAATATTGGTGACAAGAATTAAGGGTATGATTACACAAGACATAATAGGGCCATTTATACGAGGAAAAATAAGACGCGTCTTACATAAGACGCGTCTTAAATAAGACGCGAACTTTCTGTATAAACGGCACATTTCGTCTAAAATAAGACGCGGCTTAGCTAAGACGCGTCTTATTAGATAAGACATGCTCGTATAAATGGTACAGTTCGTGTCTTATTGAAGACGCGTCTTATGTTTCCTCGTATAAATGGCCCTTATGTGCTGATACTTCAACAACTGCTCCCCACTACTTCAGGGAAAACGCGGCACGAAATGAGAATTTAAATTTTGATATTAGGGGCTTTTTTAGGGTTAATAGGAAACGGAGGAAGTAGCAAATAATTAATTTGCAATTTAAACTACATTTAGTATTAATTGCATGCGGTGCGGGGTCGCATCCATCTGAATTTGCGGGAAGTTTACATTTAATTTTCGATTAACATTCAGCTGAAGTTAATCCATGTGGCTACGTTAACTGTTCTCATTAAAATGTTTTATACCACCATTGTCGTCAAGCCGGTTACTGAATGATTTTGTAACTGTCCGCCTTATGATAAAAAATTAAGTGTCTTGTCAGCGCCAAATCATGATGTGAAATAACTGCTACCAAAACAATATTTTGGCGTCTGACATATAATTGTCACTTCGCATTGAATTATCACTTTGAATAATCAGCAATTAAGGCTGAACAGTTATAAAGGACGGTTTTCTAGCCCACCAGCCCAATATTTGTTATTATGTCAGAGTACAGTATATATGACTGAAAGGCAGTCGCACCCTATAGATGGGAAACTCAACCGAAGATGGAAACGTTATCTCTTCCGAGGCATTTAATCGGGCGACAGTGACTATTATATTTTTCTCCCTTAATATTCTTCTTTCCATTACGACATCTCTGGGGAACACTCTGATCCTGATTGCTCTTCGCAAGGTAACTTCGCTTCATTCACCAACGAAACTGTTGTTTCAATGCCTGGCGATCACTGATCTTGGCGTTGGTCTCATTTCGCAGCCACTCTATGCCATCTACAACATGTTTCTGATAAACTCCAACCTTAAGCTTTCGAATATCATCTCTATTCTCTACTATATAATCTGGGCTTTATCAATTTGTCTCTGTGCGGTTTCCTTGCTTACAACGACTGCTTTAAGTGTGGACAGACTTCTCGCCCTTTCGTTGAAGCTAAGGTACAGGCACGTTGTAACACTGAAGCGAGTTCGTGCAGTTGTTTTCTGCTTCTGGTTAATTCCTGTTTTGGGCATTTTCAGGTTCTTGTTCTGGGATACAAACATCGCCTTGGCAACACTTTCAGTCTCGGCAATGCTTTGTATCGTTACCTCACTTCTTTCTTACACCATCATATTTATCAAGCTGCGTCTACATCAAGCTACTGTGCACCCTACTGTGCAATGCAATGTTCATCATGGGCAACCAATCGGAGGGGGAATTCCGGCGTTGAACATAGCACAGTTTCAAAAAACCGTTACCAGCATAGCTTTGGTGCAGTGGGCGTTAGTTATATGCTATATCCCATTTGTTATTTTAAATGCGATATTACTGTTGAATAGCGTTCTTGCCAACAGTGAGGTTTTCGGCTTGGCCTCGAATCTTGTATTTTCAACTCTCATCTTCTTAAACTCATCTCTTAACCCGTTCCTGTACTGTTGGAGGATCAAAGAAGTGGGACAAGCCGTGAAGGCCACAATCAAACAGTTGTATTGTAATTGTTTACGCTGAGTTCCAAACCTCGGCGACCGATTTATGGAGAAACAGTCTGATTGTATAATCGCTTTTCAATCAAACAAGTATATTTTAAAAGAAGGACGTACTAGAGATATTATAGCTGATAACATGGTACACAATAATCGGTTGTTTCATCTTTTATGGAATTGGTTTCAGGAAATGCGAGCTTTCTAGTAGATATAAGCTTACAGAAAATTGTCAATATGAGCCTTATAATACATGTGAAGAACGCCACGATATAAATTGGGAATAAAACTGATTGTGACTGGATTAATGTTCGGGGTTGGTTGAACTCGCAACTAGCTGGCTAAGCGAAGAGGTACCGTGTCTTGCCACGCTGAGCAAATAAAGAGATCTCTCTTTGCTTTATCTTGCTATTTATGAGTCGACTTAAATGGGATAAGCCGACTTAGTAGCCAAGCTGATGGTGAGCATTTTAATAGGTTTCTCCAGTTTGGGAAGCATAATTACATTCTTTTTAAAACAGCCACGCCAATAGTCTTAAAAATTTTCCCTTTGAGTTGGTGCAATTTCTCAAAACAATTAAGATCCATTTTTAAAGTCCATGGCTTTAGGGAAACTTCCGCATGCTTCGGTATTGTGAGTCCTTTTCTTAATTAATTTTTTTGAAATTAAATAAAGAAATAGCTGTCTTATTCTCCTGTGTTTTGCGGTGTTCTCTTCTCTTTGAATACACAAAGTCCTTCCAAATCATCCATTGTCGGTATTACCTGCGGAAACAAATGTCAAAAATTTCAGCCACAAAGACCTACGAGGTTTTGTTCGTATGAGCGGCTCTCTTGTTTTTTTTCCCTTTTTTTGTTCCCTTTTTTTCGTTATGTGTCAAAAAGTCAAGCGTAGACTTGTCGTTAGGTCGAATGATGACCGTCGTCATTCTACTACGATTTTTAGCGAGAGTGTCGCAGTGACGGAGATAAGTAAGCAAATAGTAGAAGTTTTATCATTTTGCGATCGCGAGAGAGCTTAACCTCTTTTTATAAAACGAATCTTGTTAACTTTCTGGTGAAAAAACAAAAAACAAAACAAAACAAAAAAAACCGTGAAGCTTTCCGGGATGAACAGTTTTTTTGAGAATACGCAAACAAACTATAAGTTCGATCTCGTCCTCGTCCTAAAATTTAAAGGTTTTAACTCTGCATAAGGGTTACGTGATGGGAAACGGAAGAAGTAGCAAATGATCACAGGTACCCCAAGCTCACGAAAAAAAATCGTTGTTTCGTAACAGAACTATTATGTGGGTTTGTATGGGGATTTTAGCGATCGTTATTTAGGCCACTAAGATAGACATGAAAATACACCAAAAATTCTTACCTTGCCTCCCTGTTTTATTCATGGTATGGTATTAGCATCGCATAGAGAGGGTAGAACTAAAACTCGCTAAAATCGCCGTGAAATGGCCAGAAATGCTAGGAACATACATGAATAATACAAGCAGGCAAGGTAAAAAATTATTGATGTATTTTTATTTTTTATTTTAGTACCCTGACTAACTATCGCTAAAATCCCCTTACCAACCTTTATAATATTTCTGATTTCTGTTACTCAACAACGACTCTCACTCCGGAGCTTTGGGAACCTGTGGCGTAACTTGGCGTAAATTGCATGTGGTGCGGGGTTTTTTCAAGCTGGATTTTAATTTTCGATTTTAGCGGCAGCTAATCTACGTGGCTTCATTAACCATTCTAAAATGTCTTATTTGCCTTCAAGCAAATGACTGAATGATTTTGTAATCGTCTGCCGTGTGATAAAAAATGAATTGTCTTTTCAGCGCCATATCATGATGTGAAATAACACTGCTACTGATGTGTTAGAAATCTCACAGCAAACACAAGACAATATAAATTTTTGCACTTCTGTAGAAGCAAAAATAAATTAAACTTCTTTTTATCCTTGTGTTAATTATAAAACTGTTTTATTGAAAATGCAAGTGTTCGTGGTCTTTACAGGCTCAGAGTTTCGGGGCAATAAAACAAAAGATATATATTTATTCATGACTGAACTTCCAGGTGATTCCTATTGTTTCATTTCCCCGAGCTTTGGGGTGACGTGTGGTCTGTCTAACAACCTCGTTCCTAGAGTCGAACGAGAACAAGGTTGATTGAGTATCCCTAAGCTTATTAATAATTCAAGAAGAGAAAACAAAAACAAGCAAATCATTACCGTAACGAAGGTTGAAAAAAATTAATTACCACAAAATTTTGCGCACTTTTATTGCTTTGAATTTCTTCAAGAATTATTGTTCATTGAGAAGTTGTATTTGGCAAACACAACATTTAGTGTTTTATCTGATATCCAGACGCCTTTAAGTCGCTCCTTTCTTTAATGATGTTCGGCTCAACCTAGTACCTAGCCGTTCTCGCCTAGGTCAATCCTGGACTCTACGTGAGCTGTGACGTCACCGAGAAGGACCTTTCCGAGACTTGGTCTCATACCCACCCTTTCCCAGACTTCGAGTGGACACTGGGGCAAGAGGGAAAGCCTAAGGCCTAATAAATTGTGTCCTGCCCAGGCGAGCTGTGACGTCTTAAACAGTCACCCCCACTTACGTACCTCATCTCTCTCTGGCACTTCCTCATCTATCTCATTAACTTTGTCCCGCCATCTGGTCAGTTCCGCAGACGCTGAAATGACCAAACGTAAAAGTTATTCAGTCGTCCATAGCATGACTCTGCTAGACAGTCCATCAGTGTTTCACATGTACGATGCACATGATCATTGCCAGTATGATCACTACTTCTTTCCCGTCTTCAGTCTCCTTGCGTCCTCAGAGAGATGTGGTCCCTGATTCGCCCCATGTATTAGAGGTAATCAAAACAGTCTTGTGTTCTGGATTCCATGTTATGGCTCTTGATGCTGTAGATTAATTTGATTCCAAGTACTGGATTCCGGATTCCTTGTCAGTTTACAGCAAGAAACCCCAAAGTGTGACCTCTTTTAATTAATTCACATTCTTTCATGCGGACATTAACCAATCGGAAGTCGAGGACAGTTTCCAGCTGGCTTCTGACTGGATTAAATCTGCACGAAAGAAAGTGAATGAATTAAAAGCGGTCACACTTTTGGGCTCCTTGCTGTAATCTTTAGTCTTTAATCATGGTAATTGCCACTAGCGTTACAAATAATGCTAATCCGGCAATGGAGCGGCTAGCGGTCGCTTAATTTCATGGTATCCAAAAAATGAAAAAACAACGATGTCAATTATATTATTATGTTGAATTAGTAGACACTCTTCGGATGAATTCTGGGTACGATGAAGAACTAACAACGTCAGCTGACAAAGCGTTCCATACGGTGATTGCTCTTACATAAAAAGAGTGTTTGTAAGCGTCAACTTAAGAGGATGAGAGTCTGATCTTAAAGTCGTGACTGGCCCTTGTACGGCCATACGCAGGCATGGAGATGAGGTCATAGGGAAGGAAGATGTTGACTTGACCTCTATGTATTTTATAAAACATGCCGAGACCTCATATCCTGCGCCTTGACTGCAGTGAAGGCCAGTTCAAATCAGTAAGCATTCACGAAACGCTACTATAGTCAAGTAATACATCAAGAATGAGACGCAGTATTTCATCGCCAGATGAAACACAGCTCAACACCGAGAAGAGAGTTGAAAATACGACGCGCAGCGGAAAATTTTTGACGAACTTCGAGGTGTTTCATCTGGTGATGAAACACTGTCGAATGCTTGATATTACTTCTCAAACAAAAGGATTTTAGAAGGAGAAATTAAGGATGCAAAAATGAGCTGTTTTTCATTTTATTTCCAAACACTCATTAAACATTAATGTCATTTGTATTTTCTTTACGAATTATTAATGAGTTTAAGGTTTCAGAGTCTCAGACTGTCTTGGATTACTTTACGTGGGGCTATATATCTTTCATTTGGCCTTTCCGCCTAAAAACGGAACCGGTGTGTACAGGTATTAACATTGTTATTAATTATTTTGGTTGATCTTTATCCATTAATTATTGTTATTTAAGAATTTCAAAATTTCCCGAAGAATACTTTTGATGGCGTATCGAATATGTCTCATCTTCCAACAGTAAATCAGCGGATTGAGGGAAGAATTGAGAAACAACAATGTCAAAGTATAGAGAGACAAATGTTCTACCACCCCGGATTGTTTATTGCTACCTTTTGCAGCCGTAGCAATTGCAAGGGTATTTGGCAAATAACAAGCCACAAAAATTAGGTTCACCAAAAATGAAACTCGCGCAGCCTTCAAAGAAGAGTTCAAGAAATGTGAATCAGATGTTCTACCACGTTGAGAGATGCCGGATGCGGCTTGAAGTGTTTGGATTAGAGTTTTATGGCGTCGCGCCACTAACCAAATCTTGCAATAAAAAAATACTGTACCTATGGAGCAAAGAGCAACAATAGCTACAGCAAAGACGACTCTTACAGCTTTTGGAATCCAGAAACTAGCCATCGAAGTAAAAGCACTGAAAAGCCAAATCAGGATCGCAAGAGCAACGACACGCCTGTGGGTCACAAGTTGATTGTATCTGAGATGAAGACGAATCGCCAAGAATCGGTCCACAGTAAGGGCTGAAACACCAAGGAAAGAAGCATAAAAGAAAACAACGCCTGTTTTGTGTATTGCACTGCAAATATTATGGTACGAGTTGCTGTCAGTGTCTGATTGCAACTCCATGACAAGACGTGATATCTGCAAAGGCTGGACAACCAAACCGATTCCAAGATCAGAAACGGCCAAACTCAAAAGCAGTGTTTTTAAAGGCTTGGGCAAAGAAAAAGTCTTTCTCAGCGGCAGAATTGTTAAAATGTTCAACATGATTGCAGTGTAAGACAAAAAGGCGTTAAAGATACAGGTCACGGCGCGCGATGTAAAGAGACCTCCAGATTCCGTCATTCTTTGATTATAGTTCCGAAAGTCATGGAGGTCGACTATTTTCGGCTTGTTATTCTTCTTTCTAGCCAAAAAACGTTCTAAGGCTAATCAGCGGCTGTGTTCTACAACACACGCATTGGTTAGGGACACGGGCCTCACCGCGCGGGGGCGTTCAATTCAACGTCTTGCCGAGCTGGGCAATTAACGAGATGTCTGTTTATTTTTTTTTTCTTGTAATCCATAAGTCGACCTTAATTGCCAGCCGAGCTGATCATAATGATGGACTGAGCATTTCAAGTTTCTCCACGTAAGGCACTATAATTACTTTCTTTCCACCACTTCCGGAGAAAACGCACAGGTGCACCAAATGTGGGTTTAAATTTGAATATTAAAGGCTTTTTTAGTGTTAATAGGAAACGGAGGAAGTAGCAAATAATCACAGGTACCCCAAGCTCACGAAAGAAAATCGTTGTTACGTAACAGAACTATTATATGGGTTATGTATGGGGATTTTAGCGATCGTTATTTAGGCCACTAAAATAGAAATGAAAATTCACCAAAAATTCTTGCCTCTCCTCCCTGTTTTATTCATGGTATGGTCTTTGCATTGCATAGAGAGAGCAGGTGAACAACGGCAGAACTAAAACTCACTAGAATCGCGCTGACTGGGCCAGGAATACTAGGAACATGCCATGAATAAAACAAGCAGGCAGGATAAGAAGTTTTGATATATTTTTATTTTAGTGCCCTGACTAACTATCGCTAAAATCCCCTTACAAACCTTTATAATATTTCTGATTTCTGTTACCCAGCAACGATTCTCGCTCCGGAGCTTGGGGTAACTGTGGCGTAACTAGTCGTAAATTGCATGTGGTGCGGGGTTATATCAAGCTGGATTTTAATTTTCGATTTTAGCTGAAGCTAATCTACGTGGTTTCATTAACCATTCTAAAATGTTTTATTTGCCTTCAAGACAATGACTGAATGATTTTGTAATCGTCTGCCTTGTGATAAAAAATGAATCGTCTTTTCAGCGCCATATCATGATGTGAAATAGCACTGCTACTGATGTGTTAGAAATCTCACAGCAAACTCAAGACAATATAAATGTTTGCACTTCGATAGAAGCAAAAATAAATTAAATTTCTTTTGTATTGTACCACTTAAAGAAAAAGAAAGTGATCCTTGTGTTAATTATAAAACTGTTTTATTAAAAATGCAAGTGTTCGTGGTCTTTACAGGCTCAGAGTTTTGGGGCAATAAAACAAAAGATATATTTTTATTCATGACTGAACTTCCAGGTGATTCCTATTGTTTCATTTCCCCAAGCCTTGGGGTGACGTGAATTATTGCAGTGGTCTGTCTAACGACCTCGTTCCCAGAGTCCTTAAACTCTACTTCCTCCGTCGAGCAAGAACAAGGTTGATTGAGTATTCCTAAGGTCATTAATAATTCATAAAAAGAAAGCAAAAACAGGAAATTACTACCGTAACGGAGGTTGGAAAAAATTAATTACCATAAAATTTTGCGAACTTTTCTTGTTTTTAATTTCTTCAAGAATCATTGTTCGTTGACAAGCTGTATTAAACACAACATTTAGTGTTTTATCTGATATCCAGAGGCCTTTAGCTGAGAATTTAGGACATCATCACACAGAATGCATTTGCTTGACATTTTATCATCTTCTCCTCACTACTTCTATAGTAAATGAATAGGGGCGACAACGGAGAATTTTAATTTTGATCCTAGGATTTGAAAGGTTAAGGATGATGACGTTGATCGCTCTTCATGATCTTTCCTGCATTAGTTAAAATTAATACTTACATAACAAATCGTGCATCATTCTTTCTTAATTTAAAATTAATATTTTTGTGAGGTTTATTAATCGATTCGCCAGAAAATTCTACCTTAAGTCAGACTGTTATACATGTTATGTCATTCAAAATGATAATCATAGAAAACCAAGAACTTTTAATTTATAGGTTACAGGTGTACGAAGTTATCTGCATACTATTGTTCTCAGATTAAAGTTCTAACTTCCGCCAATTTTTTGTCACCCAAATAAAACTGCAATTTATAATACAAACCTAATAGCAAAAGCTACAATACGTTTGGCGTTTTTATATGTAATAAAGGACGAATAAGGCCATCAAGAACGAATAAATCGGGAGACAAACAAATGTTTAGGTCTAACTATCGTTTAAATATGACACAAGAAAACCGTTATAATTTCCTACACGATGCGTATACAGAGATCAGAGAGGTCATGCCATTTTTCAAAGGCTGAATCAAGTTTGTAAAATTTAGCCTTCTTGAATCTGGTACTGACTTGCGAATTTGTCGCACTGAATGTTCTTGATAGCGCATCGGATTTCTCTAAACTTCCAGCAGTAAACCAGAAGAAAAAGGGATGCACTCAAATTTAACAGAGTCCGAGCGTAAATTAAGAAATGTTCTTTCATCCTATTCATCTGTCCGACCAGGAACACAATAACGATTGGCAAATGGCAGGCCAAAAACAACAGATAGATGTAAAGTTTAGCCTTCCTGAATCTGATTCTGACTTGCGAATTTGTCGCGCAGAATGTTCTTGATAGCGCATCGGATGTGTCTAAACTTCCAGCAGTAAACCAGAGGAACGAGGGATGAGCTCAAATATAACAGTGTCCGAGCGTAAATCAACAAATGTTTCCTCTTATTCACCTGTGGCCCAAACAGGATGTCAATAGCGATTGGCAAATGACAGGCCAAAAACAACAGATATACATAAAATGTACCAACTGCTGTTTTTCTCAGTCTTTCGAAATTTGAGTGACTTTCTACGTTCGGTGCCACTGCTTCGACTGGCTGTGCATGAACCTGAACGGTGTGGCGACGTACGACTGTGGAAATCTTGAAATAGATTAGACCCATAGTAAGGAGACAAACCAATCCCACAGTCATCCCAATAAGGCTACAAACATTTTTGCTGCTCAAAACACCGGTTAGGGCTAGGCAAGCACTGAGAATCCAGTTTAAGATCACTGCAGCTACAACACGCTTGTACGTCACAATTTCTTGGTAGGTGAGAAGTTCCTGGTGTTTGAGGTGAAGGTGGATAGCAAGGAATCTGTCAACGCTGATAGTTGTGACACCGAAGAATGAAGCATAACCAAGGGTCCTTCCTATGAGGCGCAGAGCTCTATCTGTATCGTTAAAAGTTTCCTGGTCGTCAGTTTGTGGTATTTGCATAATCATGCGAGCGATGTACAAAGGCTGGACAACTAATCCAAAACCAAGATCAGAAACAGCCACGCTAAGGATCAATGCTTTCAGAGTCTTTGGCAGTGATGAAGTCCTTCGCAGGGCGAATATTAAGATGATGTTCAACATGATTGTTGTGTAACATGAGAAGGAATTGACTACAACGGTTATGATGAGGCAGGGAGAGAAATCTGCTGCCTCTTTCATTGTGTATTATAACTTCGTTTTTCCAAGAGAACGGGAGCGGAGTCAGGAATGCATGCTTTCTTGAATAAGTTTACGTTTATGAGGAAGACGTCGGATGAAGGACTCTCTCCCTCCACGAACACCTCTTCTTAGAGGTGTTCAAAACCGGAGTCCAGATGGCCTTGAAAGATGCAACAAGGAACTGCTTAATTATAAGGATCGAACAGTGGTCCTAAAGCTCGCATGATGTAACCTTATTGCTGACGTTTTGAAACATTGTTGCAAACTGGGGTAAATTTGGACGTTTAAAAATTTGAGAACCTCTGAACGTCAAGGCAATTTTATTAAAAGTCCATATCCAATAAACATTCGTCGTTTAAAGGCGGCGTGCGTTATCGCGTATTTTTTTCACATTTTGTTTAGTCAAATGGTGTCCGCTAACACAAAATAAAAATTACAGTTCTTCCTAAAAGCCTCAGAAAAACGAATAAACGAAAAGATTAGTTTAACTTCGTATTCTCCATCTGTCTTGCTTGAAGTCTACGATTATTCTAGAGAAAGAAAGTTGATGCTCATTTAAAAAAAGGGAAACAAAATGATTGATCACTATACTCGTTTAAAAGAAAATGAAGATTATCTCTCTAGGGAGCTTCAGCTTTAAGGTAAAAGGCGTCATGTTTTAATGTGCGCGGTCTAATCATGGATGTAATTATGTGCAGTAAGGATGTGCAATGCAATAATAAGGAAAAAACTTAATCGTGGTAAGTCTCGTGATCCAGCTTAATGAAGGACGAGTCAATCAAATGATGCGAACGTAGGTAGCAAAAATTCAGCTTTTGTGCTTGAAAAAAAAAAAGGTTAAATCAAGAGCAAAATTCAACAGATACCTCGAATCTGTAATATTAAGTTACACCCTCCGGCTCCACGCCTGTTTTTTGCCAGGTCACACCTATGAAACAGCAAATAATTCACAGGGCTTCCAGTGGGTTAATGTGTTGTTTGTGTAAATGCGTTATTTGTCGTAGTCAACAATTTCCATGTAATAAGCTCTTAAAGAAGCGGTATGTCATACCACGCTACAATAACTTGTGTGCTGTCAAGGTTAAATTGTTATTAACTTTTCTCTGACATTAACTTCATCTAACTTTTATCTCGATATTAGCTTTTCTCTGTTCTGCTTGACAAAGGTAGAACACCTCCGTTTTTAACCCATCAAGAGTGATCAGCAACACATTTCTCCTTGCAATATTGGTGACAAGATTTAAGGGTATGATCAAAAAAGATATGATGTGCTGATACTTCAACAACTCGGCCCCCAATTACTTCAGGGAAAACGCGGCACGAAATGAGAATTTAAATTTTGATATTAGGGGCTTTTTTACCGTTAATAGGAAACGGGGGAAGTAGCAAATGATTAATTTGCAAATGTAACTACATGTACTAGTCGTAGATTGCATGCGGTGCGGTGAATTTGGAGTAAAACTTTCGATTAACATTCACCTGAACCAAGAGCCATAATAGGACAGAGAGGGACACTCAGGGCGTTGGCCGGGATATCTTAATCCCAAAAAAGTTATTTTTAGAACTATGCGGACCACGCGGAAACAGATTCCGGTAAACTGATTGACTTCCGGAAGACTCGCTTTCACGATTCAGCGCGCGAAAGCGAGGCGGCGTCAACAAATAAAAAAAATGGCGGCCTAAGTGGAGGGACGATGTGGAGTTGATAAATTGTCCTTCTTCAACGAAGAACCTACCATAGAAACTGGTTAAAACTTCAAACACAAAAGGGTCCTTTACAAGCAACGGTAGAAATCGGTTAAAGCGACCCCGTGACCATCGTTTTTGTTTGAACAGCTGGAAAGAGGACAAGTAGCGTTGCGACCCGGATAAGCGTTACCGTTTAAGTGACCATGTGGACGTATTTTCTATTGAAAGAGGAAGAAATAGAACGTATAAAGGTTTCCAGTATTAATGTCAAGGACATGACCGGGCAGGCGGGAATCTTGTGGAACACACCTTTTCCTGCTTGACTGATATTTTGTTCCGCACTTCACATTGGACAATTAGCAATTATTGTTTATTGAACACGAGGTTAATAGAAGCGGAATATTCGGTAAACAATAGGTTGATCTTTACAGAATTTTCAAACATTGCAAATCAAATAGGAAACAATAGCCTACATGGAATCGCCAGAAGTTTAAATTCAGCTGTAAATTGTACTTCCAAACCTAAGAAGAAAAGTAGCGCTTTGTTTTCATCTGTCGACTCGCCAAGTTAGGGAAAAAGGTATTTTGTGCAGTTAATTTGTGTTGTTCTTCGTTAGTGCAGACAATGGTGGCCCGCTTGCTCGAGGTAAGGAACCGTTTCTCTGTAGTTTTCTCTGTCCTGATGAATTTATAACTGAAATCTCGAGATTTCGTTAAGATTTGCTTTCATTTTTTTCCTCATAAGTCAGTTGAATTTGATGTCGGGGGAAAATTTGTCTTTAAATGTTGAGTTTACACACCTCTTCTACTCCGTTTAAACTGTAATTGTCAACATTCCATCGAGCAAAAAATAATGCTAAAGTTAATCTGAAAACGGTCCGTGTAACTTTGAGGTCCTTTCATACCTTCAAAAAATGGACCCTAGAATTTTGCCGAATTCCAAAGGTTCTTACTCTAAGAAAAATTGGCAAAACAACGAGCTCACGAATTATTTACTCGCGAGGCTAAAACACTACAAAGATCACTGAGTGTGTATCCTGAAACCGATTTTTGCTTGTAAAAGCTTTATTTGTGTAAGGTTATTCGTGTTTTTCATGTTGCAAACGGTGTTGAAATAAATACGACAGTATGATAATCTCATCTGGAGTTTATTTACTTTATGTGGTTTTATTTATGTGGTTTTACCAAGCCTCATAGTTTTCTCATACACCTGTAATAATTAACCTTTACAGATCCTGCACCACAATGTATAGGTAAGATTTCCATGCAACCCCAAACATTTGTGTGTTAAATAATATAAGCTTACTACATGGATAGCAATAACGATAAGTGTCTTGTCAGCGCCAAATGATGATGTGAAATAACTGCTACCAAAACAATATTTTGGCGTCTGACATATAATTGTCACTTTGAATTATCACTTTGAATAATCATCAATTAAGGCTAAACAGTCATAAAGGACGGTTTTCTAGCCTACCGGCCCAATATTTGTTATTTTGTCAGAGTACAGCATATATAACTGAAAGGCAGTCGCGCCCTATAGATGGGAAACTCAACCGAAGATAGGAACGCTATCTCCTCCGAGGCATTTTATCTGGCGACAGTGACTATAACCCTTAATATTCTTCTTTCCATTACGGCATCTCTGGGAAACACTCTGATCCTGATTGTTCTTCGCAAGGTAACTTCTCTTCATTCACCAACGAAACTGTTGTTTCAATGCCTGGCGATCACTGATTTTGCCGTTGGTCTCATTTCGCAGCCACTCTATGTCATCTACCTCTTTCTGATAAACTACAACCTTAAGCTTTGGAATATCATCTCTATTCTCCACGATATAACATGGGCTTTATCAATGTGCCTTTCTGGAGTTTCCGTACTCACAACGACTGCTCTAAGTGTGGACAGACTTCTCGCCCTTTTGTTGAAGCTAACTGTACAGGCACGTTGTAACAGTTAAGCGGGCTCGTGCAGTTGTTTTCTGCTTCTGGTTAATTCCTGTTTTGGGCATTTTCGAGTTCTTGTTCTGGGATACAAACATCGCCGTGGCAACACTTTCAGTCTCCGCAATGCTTTGTATCGTTACCTCACTTCTTTCTTACACCATCATATTTATCAAGTTGCGTCTACATCAAGCTACTGTGCACCCTACTGTGCAATGCAATGTTCATCATGGGCAACCAATCGGAGGGGGATTTCCGGCGTTGAACATAGCACCGTTTCAAAAAACCGTTACCAGCATAGCTTTGGTGCAGTCGGCGTTAGTTATATGCTATATCCCACTTGTTATTTTAAATGCGATATTACTGTTGAATAGCGTTCTTGCCAACAGTGAGGTTTTCGGCTTGGCCTCGAATCTTGTATTTTCAACTCTCATCTTCTTAAACTCATCTCTTAACCCGTTCCTGTATTGTTGGAGGATCAAAGAAGTGGGACAAGCCGTGAAGGCCACAATCAAACAGTTGTATTGTAATTGTTTACGCTGAGTTCCAACCCTCGGCGACCGATTTATGGAGAAACAGTCTGATTGTATAATCGCTTTTCAATCAAACGAGTATATTTTAAAAGAAGGACTTACTAGGGATATTATAGCTGATAACACGAGTGGTACACAATAATCGTTTGTTTCATCTTTTATGGAATTGATTTCAGGAAATGCGAGCTTTCTAGTAGATGTAAGCTTACAGAAAATTGTCAATATGAGCCTTATAATACATGTAAATAACTCCACGATATAAACTGGGAATAAAACTGATTGTGACTGGATTAATGTTCGGGGTTGGTTGCACGCGCAACTCGCTGGCTAAGTGAAGAGGTACCGTGTCTTGCCACGCTGAGCAAATAAACAGATGTCTCTTTGCTTTATCTTGCTATTTATGAGTCGACTTAAATGGGATAAACCGACTTAGTAGCCATGCTGATGGTGAGCATTTTAATAGGTTTCTCCAGTTTGGGAAGTATAATTACATTCTTTTTAAAACAGCCACGCCAATAGTCTTAAAAATTTTCCCTTTAAGTTGGTGCAATTTGTTTTCTCAAAACAATTAAGATCCATTTTTAAAGTCCATGGCTTTAGGGAAACTTCTGCATGCTTCGGTATTGTGAGTCCTTTTCTTTATTAATTTTTTTTGAAATTAAATAAAGAAATAGCTTTCTTATTCTCATGTGTATTGCGATGTCCTCTTCTCTTTGAATGCACGAAGTCCTTTTAAACCATCCGTTGTCGGTATTACCTGCGGAAACAAATGTCAAAAATTTCAGCCACAAGGACCTACGAGGTTGTGTTCGTATGGGCGGCCCTCTTTTTAAAATTTGTTCTCTTTTTTTCGTTATGTGTCAAAAAGTCAAGCGTAGACTTGTCGTTAGGTCGAATGATGACCGTCGTCATTCTACTACGATTTTTAGCGAGAGTGTCGCAGTGACGGAGATAAGTAAGCAAATAGTAGAATTTTATCATTTTGCGATCGGGAGAGAGCTTAACCTCTTTTAATAAAACGAATCTTGTTCACTTTCTGGTGAAGAAACAAAAACAAAACTAAAAAAATAGTCAAGCTTTCCGGGATGAACAGTTTTTCTGAGAATACGGCAACAAACTATAAGTTCAATCTCGTCCTCGTCCTAAAATTTAAAGGTTTTAACTGTGCATAAGGGTTACGTAATGGGAAACGGAAGAAGTAGCAAATGATCACAGGTACCGCAAGCTCACGAAAGGAAATCGTTGTTACGTAACAGAACTATATATAGGTTTGTATGGGGATTTTAGCGATCGTTATTTAGGCCACTAAAATAGAAATGAAAATACACCAAAAATTCTCACCTTGCCTCCCTGTTTTATTCATGGTATGGTCTTGGCATCGCATAGAGAGAGAAGAAATAAAACTCGCTAGAATCGCGCTGAAAATTAAAAGGCCAGGAATGTTAGGAACATACATGAATAAAACAAGCAGGCAAGGTAAGAAGTTTTGATGTATTTTTATTTTTTATTTTAGTGCCCTAAATAACTATCGCTAAAATCCCCTTACCAACCCTTATAATATTTCTGATTTCTGTTACGCAACAACGATTCTCACTCTGGAGCTTGGGGTACCTGTGGCGTAACTTGTCGTAAATTGCATGTGGTGTGGGGTTATATCAAGCTGGATTTTAATTTTCGATTTTAGCTGCAGCTAATCTTCGTGGCTTCATTAACCATTCTAAAATGTTTTATTTGCCTTCAAGACAATGACTGAATGATTTTGTAATCGTTTGCCTAAAAAATGAATTGTCCTTTCAGCGCCATATCACGATGTAAAATAGCACTGCTACTGATGTGTTAGAAATCTCACAGCAAACACAAGACAATATAAATGTTTGGACTTCGATAGAAGCAAAAATAACTTAAACTTCTGTTTTATTGTACCACTTAAAGAAAAAGAAATTGATTCTGTGTTAATTATAAAACTGTTTTATTGAAAATGCAAGTGTTCGTGGTCTTTACAGGCTCAGAGTTTTGGGGGCAATAAAACAAAAGATATATATTTATTCATGACTGAACTTCCAGGTGATTCCTATTGTTTCATTTCCCCAAGCCTTGGGGTGACGTGTGAATTATTGCAGTGGTCTGTGTAACGACCTTGTTCCCAGAGTCCTTAAACTCGACTTCCTCCGTCGAGCGAGAATAAGGTTGATTGAGTATTCCTAAGCTCATTAATAATTCAAGAAAAGAAAAGAAAAACAAGTAAATCACTACCGTAACGGAGGTTGGAAAAAATTAAGTACCATAAAATTTTGCGAACTTTTATTGCTTTGAATTTATTTAAGAATTATTGTTCATTGAGAAGCTGTATCAAACACAACATTTAGTGTTTTATCTGATATCCAGACGCCTTTGAGTCGCTCCTTTCTTGAATGATGTTCGGCTCAGCCTAGTACCTAGCCGTTCTCGGCTAGGTCAATCCTGGACTCTACGTAGGCTGTGACGTCACCGAGAAGGACCTTTCCGAGACTTGGTCCCTTGCCCACCCTTTCCAAGATTTCGCGTGGATACTGGGGTAAGAGGGAACGCCTGAGGACTAATAAGTTGTGCCCTGCCCAGGCGAGCTGTGACGTCTTGAACAGTCGTCACAGTTGCGTACCTCAGCACTCTCTGGCACTTCCTCATCAATCTCATTAACTTTGTCCCGACATCTGGTCAGTTCTGCAGACGCTGGAATGACCAAACTTAAAAGTTATTCAGTCGTCCATAGCATGACTCTGCTAGACAGTCCATCAGTGTTTCACATGTACGATGCACATGATCATTGCCAGTATGATCACTACTTCTTTCCCGTCTTCAGTCTTCTTGCGTCCTCAGAGAGATGTGGTCCCTGATTCGCCCCATGTATTAGAGGTAATCAAAACAGTCTTGTGTTCTGGATTCCATGTTATGGCTCTTGATGTTGTAGATTAATTTCATTCCAGGTACTGGATTACGGATTCCTCAGTCAGTTTACAGCAAGGAACCCCAAAGTGTGACCTCTTTTAATTAATTCACATTCTTTCATGCAGACATTAACCAATCGGAAGTCGAGGACAGTTTCCAGATGGCTTCTGGATTCAATCTGCACGAAGGAAAGTGAATAAATTAAAGCGGTCACACTTTTGGGCTCCTTGCTGTAATCTTTAGTCAGTTTAATTATGGTAATTGCCACTAACGTTACAAATAATGCTAATCCGGCAATGGAGCGGCTAGCGGTCGCTTAATTTCATGGTATCCAAAAAATGAAAAGACAACGATGTAAATTCCATTATTATGTTGAATTAGTAGACACTCTTCGGATGAATTCTGGGTACGGTGAAGAACTAACAACGTCAGCTGATAACGCGTTCCATTCGGAGATTGCTCTTACATAAAAAGAGTGTTTGTAAGCGTCAACTTAAGAGGATGGGAGTCCGGAGGGGAGTCTGATCCTAAAGTCGTGACTGGCCCTTGTACGGCCATACGCAGGCATGGAGATGAGGTCATAGGGAAGGAAGATGTTGACTTGACCTCTATGTATTTTATAAAACATGCCGAGACCTCATATCCTGCGCCTTGACTGCAGTGAAGGCCAGTCCAAATCAGTAAGCATTCACGAAACGCTGCTATAGTCAAGTAATATATCAAGAATGAGACGCAGTCTTTCATCGCCAGATGAAACACAGTTAAACACCGAGAAGAGAGTTGAAAATACAACGCGCAGAGGAGTATTTTTGACGAACTTCGAGGTCTTTCATCTGGTGATGAAACAGTGTCGAATGCTTGATATTACTTCTTAAACAAAAGGATTTTAGAAGGAGAAATTAAGTATGCAAAAATGAGCAGTTTTTCATCTGATTTCCAAACACTCATTAAACATTAATTTTATTTGTATTTTCTTTACGAATTATTGATGAGTTTGAGAACAGGGCATGAAAGTTTCCGAGGCCCACACTGTCTTGGATTACCTTACGTGAGGCCATATGTGTTTCATTTGGCCTTCCCGCAAAAAAGCGGAACCAGTGTGTACAGGTATTAATATTGTTATTAATTATTTTGGTTGATCTTTATTCATTAATCATTGTTATTTAAGAATTTCAAAATTTCCCGAAGAATACTTTTGATGGCGTATCGAATATGTCTCATCTTCCAACAGTAAATCAGAGGATTGAGGGAAGAATTGAGAAACAACAATGTCAAAGTATAGAGAGACAAATGTTCTACCACCCCGGATTGTTCATTGCTACCTTTTGCAGCCGTAGCAATTGCAAGGGTATTTGGTAAATAACAAGCCACAAAAATTAGGTTCACCAAAAATGACACTCGCGCAGCCTTCAAAGAAGAGTTCAAGAAATGTGAATCAGATGTTCTACCACGTTGAGAGATGCCGTGTGCGGCTTGAAGTGTTTGGATTAGAGTTTTGTGGCGTCGCGCCACTAACCAAATCTTGTAATAAAAAGATACTGTACCTATGGAGCAAAGAGCAACAATAGCTACAGCAAAGACGACTCTTAAAGTTTTTGGAATCCAGACACTAGCCATCGAAGTAAAAGCACTGAAAAACCAAATCAGGATCGCAAGAGCAACGACACGCCTGTGGGTCACAAGTTCATTGTATCTGAGATGAAGACGAATCGCCAAGAATCGGTCCACAGTAAGGGCTGAAACACCAAGGAAAGAAGCATAAAAGAAAACAACGCCTGTTTTGTGTATTGCACTGCAAATATTATGGTACGAGTTGGTGTCATTGTCTGCTTGCAACTCCATGACAAGACGTGATATATGCAAAGGCTGGACAACCAAACCGATTCCAAGATCAGAAACGGCCAAACTTAAAAGCAGTGTTTTTAAAGGCTTGGGCAAAGAAGAAGTCTTTCTCAGCGCCAGAATTGTTAAAATATTCAACATGATGGCAGTGTAAGACAAAAAGGCGTTAAAGATACAGGTCACGGCGCGCGATGTAAAGAGACCTCCAGATACCGTCATTCTTCGATTATAGTTCCAAAAGTTATGAACGTCAACTATTTTAATTTCGCCTTGTTATTCTTCTATCTAGCCAAAAACTGTTCTAAGGCCAATCACCGGCTGTGCTCAACAACACAAGCATCGGTCAGGAACGTGAGCCTCACCGCGCGCGGGCGTTCAATTTAACGTCTTGCCAAGCTGGGAAAATAACGAGATGTCTCTCTATTGTTTTTCTTGTACTCCATAAATCGACTTTACGATTGGGGGAAGCCAGCCGCTCTGATCATGATGTTGGACTGAGCATTTGAAGTTTCTCCCCTTTAAGTGCCATAATTACTTTCTTTCTAATAAGGCAAAGACATTAGTGACTAAAATTTCACTTTGAGTTGGTGTCATTTGCTTTCTCAAAACAATTAAGCACAAAATAGAGTTGAAACTGACAGCTTCTTTATTGTTTTTACCATTTTCAGTTAAAGGCTTTCAATACTTACATGCAGGTGCAAAAAACAAGCTGTTTTATATAGCACAAATAAATTTACCATATTTAGCTGAGCAAAAGAGTAAGTTCAACTTTACACTCAATAAATGCAGAGATGATCACAGTTAAAAACGCAACTTATACTGTTGCTAATAGGAAGCCTGAAAAAAATTCAAGCTCTGCCATACCGGTGCAGCGCTCAAACCAATTGAGTTACCAAGCCAACTGGTTTGAAACTACCGGGGAAAGATCAAGATGAAACGATAAATTCATGTATTTAATATAATTATTTGAACTACGGGATAAAGGAACACATAAATGCATAAATACATGCAGAGAAGATCATCACAGTTAATGTGATGTCACTGTGATAATCAATCTTCTCTGCATTTATTTCTTCATCCGCAGTTCAAGTATATGAAATTCATATATTCATCATTTTAAACTCTATGTTTTAGAGTTAATCAATAATGCCGCTGATACGTTCAGCTGTACATTAAAACTGACTACTGCCGAAAACCCAGACATTCACCCTCGAGTCTTGATGCAAAGTGTATTGCCACCGATGCAACGTTCCTAACCAAAGATACGCGCGAAAATGGACAATAAACTGGTTGTTTTTCTGTACCGTGAGTCGTTTTATTCATTCATTCATTGAAATTAAATGAGGAACTTTTTTTTCTCATTCTCCCGTGTATTACGGTGTTCTCTTTTCTTTGAATGCTCGATAGTCCTTCCAGGCGATCCTTTGTTGGTATAACCTGGGAAAAAAATGTTAACATTTTCAGCCACAAGGAACTACGAGTGTTACAAATGATGCCGCGTTAAATCATGCCAATCACCCTCCTCCCCTTGTTTTTGTTCCCCTATTCTGGCGATACGAAGTGTCAAGCGTCGGTTGTCGTTAGGTCTGTATAGAGCGATTTTCGTATGACCTTGAGAAATGGTTTTGGTAAGTGTTCGCTATTTGTTTTATCAGCCAATGAATGAAAAGATCAAACATGGACTCTTCGTTTTCCCGCCAAAGAAAAACCAAATATGGAGAAGACATTGTTCGATAGGCCAATCGTGTTGCAGTATGACAACAAGGCGAAGTATCGATTGATTTCTAGAAAGTTCTTGGAGCATGAAGTTTTTTCAGCCGAGCGTTCGCTTATAACCAACAAAAAGCCACGCGCGTTGTATCCGTTCGATAAACCAATCAAATCGCTCTTTTTCCGTTTGTTTGTTGTTTCTCTTTTGTTCGCGAGTTTTCATTTCAAGGTCATACGAAAATCGCTCTATTCGGCTACACCAAGATAGTCTGAAACATCAGCCGTCTCATCGCCGGCGGAGACCACTAATAAATTCTACATCTAACATTCTCGCCCCCCGCCCTAGAGTTTACCAAATTTTGATGTGCCTGTGCGTGGCATGTCTCCTCAAATGACAAGGCATAAGTAAGGTCAACCTGGAGTTAAAATAACAACAACAACAACAACAACAACAACAAATAATGGTGTTGGTAAGTTTAGCAGAGTCGAACCTGGTGTAAGCGACAACTCAAAACGCCAATATTTAGTGGTCACTTACAAGAGGTTTTAATCCCGGAGTGCTTTGGGGTGTTCTAGTGTTCCGGGTATTTCTACATCCCGAGCGTGGCGAAAGTTAGTACCCAGCCGCATACTAGATTATCCGTTTTTTTTCCAAAGTGTTCCGGGTTGTCCCAGGGATGCTCTGGGGTGCTCCGGTGTTCCATATATTAGTGTACATCCCAAGCGTGGAGCAGTTAGAATTCACTGGCATGCAAGGTTAGCCGGGTTGTCCGAGGGACGTTCCGGAATGTTCCGGTGTTCCGGGTATTAGTACAACCCCTGTTTTATTCATGGTATGGTCTTAGGATCGCATAGAGAGAGCAGGTGAACAACGGCAGAACTAAAACTCGCTAGAATCGCGCTGAAATGGCCAGAAATGCTAGGATCATACATGAATAAAACAAGCAGGCAAGGTAAGAAGTTTTGAGGTATTTTTATTTTTTATTTTAGTGCCCTGGCTAACTATCGCTAAAATCCCCTAACCAACCTTTATAATATTTCTGATTTCTGTTACGCAACAACGACTCTCACTCCGGAGCTTGGGGTACTTGTGGCGTAACTAGTCGTAAATTGCATGTGGTGCAGGGTTATATCAAGCTGGATTTTAATTTTCGATTTTAGCTGCAGCTAATCTACCTGGCTTCATTAACCATTCTAAAATATTTTATTTCCCTTCAAGCCAATGACTGAATGATTTTGTAATCGTTTGCCGTGTGATAAAAAATGAATTGTCTTTTCAGCGCCATATCATGATGTGAAATAACACTGCTACTGATGTGTTAGAAATCTCACAGCAAACACAATACAATATAAATTTTTGCACTTCGATAGAAGCAAAAATAAATTAAAGTTCTGTTGTATTGTACCACTAAAAAAAAAAAGAAATTGATCCTTTTGGTAATTATAAAACTGTTTTATTGGAAATGCAAGTGTTCGTGGTCTTTACAGGCTCAGAGTTTTGGGGCAATAAAACAAAAGATGTATATTTATTCATGACTGAACTTCCAGGTGATTCCTATTGTTTCATTTCCCCAAGCCTTGGGGTGACGTGTGAATTATTGCAGTGGTCTGGCTAACGACCTCGTTCCCAGAGTTCTTAAACTCGACTTACTCCGTCGAGCGAGAACGAGGTTGTTTGAGTATTCCTAAGGTCATTAATTATTCATGAAAAGAAAACAAAAACTGGAAATCACTACCGTAACGGAGGTTGGGAAATATTAATTACCACAAAATTTTGCGAACTTTCATTGCTTTGAATTTCTTCAAGAATCATTGTTCATTGAGAAGCTGTATTAGACACAACATTTAGTGTTTTATCTGATATCCAGACGCCTTTAAGTCGCTCTTTTCTTGAAGGATGTTCGGCTCAGCATAGTCCCTAGCTGAGAATTTAGGACATGATCACACAGAATGTATTTCCTTGATATTTTATCAACTTCTCCTCACCACTTTTATAGTAAATGAATAGGGGCGACAAAGGAGAATTTTAATATTGATCGTAGGGTTTAAAGGGTTAAGGATGATGACGTTGAATGCTCTTCATGATCTTAACTTTATTAGTTAAAACTAGTACTTACATAACAAATCTTGCATCATTCTTTCCTAATTTAAAATTAATATTTTCGTGAGATTTATTAATCGATTCGCCAGAAAATTCTACCTTAAGTCAGACTGTTATACATGTATGCCATTCAAAAATGATAATCATAGAAAACTAAGAATTTCTAATTTATAGGTTACAGGTGTACGAGGTTATCTGCATACTATTGTTTTTAGATTAAAGTTCTAACTTCCGCCAATTTTTTGTCACCCAAATAAAAGTGCAATTTATAATACAAACAAACCTAATAGCAAAAGTTACAGTACGTTTGGCGTTTTTATATGTAATAAAGGACGAATAAGTCTATCGTTTAAATATGACACAGGAAAACCGTTATAACTTCCTGCACGATGAGTGTACAGACTAGACAGGTCATGTCATTTTTCAAAGGCTGATTTACTGAGTTAGTAAAATTTAACCTTCTTGAATCTGATTCTGACTTGCGAATATGTTGCGCAGAATGTTCTTGATAGCGCATCGGATGTGTCTAAACTTCCAGCAGTAGACCAGAGGAAAGAGGGATGAACTCCAATATAGCAGCGTGTGAGTGTAAATTACCATATGTTCCCCCACCTCATTTCTCCGTGTCTCCAAGATCACAATAGCGATTGGCAAATGGCAGGCCAAAAACAACAGATAGGCGTAAAAGGTACCAACTGCTGTTTTTCTCACTCTTTCAAAATTTGATCGGTTTTTTTCGTTCGGCGCCACTGCTTGGGCTGGCTGTGCATGAACTTGAACGGTGTGGCGACGTACGGCTATATACATCTTGAAATAGATTAGACTCATGGTAAGGAGACAAACCAATCCCACAGTCACCGCTGCAAGGTTGAAAACATATCCACCGCTCAGAACACCGGCTAGAGCCAGGAAAGCACTGAGAATCCAGCTTAAGATCACTGCAGCTACAACACGCTTGTAAGTCACAAATTCTTGGTAGGTGAGAAGTTCCTGGTGTTTGAGGTGAAGGTGGATAGCAAGGAATCTGTCAACGCTGATAGCAGTGACACCGAAGAATGAAGCATAACCAAGGGTGCGTCCTATGAGGTGGAGAGCTCTATCTATATCTTTAGAAGTTTCCTGGTCGTCAGTTTGTTGTATTTGCATAATCATGCGAGCGATGTACAAAGGCTGGACAACTAATCCAATACCAAGATCAGAAACAGCCACGCTAAGGATCAATGCTTTTAGAGTCTTTGGCAGTGATGAAGACCTTCGAAGGGCGAATATTAAGACAATGTTCAACATGATTGTTGTGTAACATGAGAAGGAATTGACTACGACGTTTATGATGAGGCGGGGAGAGAAATCTGCTACCTCTTTCATTGTGTATTATAACTTCGTCTTTCCAAGAGAACGGCAGCGGTGTCAGGAAGGCGTGCTCTTGAATGAATTTACGTTTATGAGGAAGACGTCGGATGAAGGATTCTCTCCCTCCACGAACGCCTCTTTCTTACTCTTTCCTTCTTACTTAGCCCACGTTCTGAAACATATGTTGGACAGTAAAAGGTTTTAAAACCCCTCAACGTCAAGGCAATTAATATTAAAAGCGCATCTCCAATAAACATCCGTCGTTTTAAGGTGGTTTCCATTATCCTGTTTTTTTTTCCCCACATTTAGTTTAGTGGCATGGTTTCTGTTAGCAGAATTCAAAGTTAAAGCCCTTTTTACAAACCTCAGAAAAACGAATTAAATAAACAAGAAGATTAGGTAGACTTCATATTCTCCACAGTCTTGCTTGAAGTGTACGTTTATTCTAGAAAAAGAATATTAGAAAAAAAGAGAAATTTACAAAATGATAGATCACCATACTCGTTTAAAAGAAATTGAAGATTTATCTCTCTAGGGAGCGCCAGCCTCAAGGAAAAAGGCGCCATGTTTTAATAATGTGCGCGGTCTAATCATCTGATGCCTGTAATTATCAGTAGTAAGGATGTGCAATGCAATAATAAGGAACAAACTCAACTGTCGTAGGTCTTGTGATCTAGACTTTATGAAGGACGAGTGAATCAAATGATGCGAACGTAGATTGCCAAAATTCAGCTTTTGTTAAGATAACAAAAATGTTTGTACTTGAAACATGCTTTATCATGCTAGAAAAAAGAAGGGTTAAATCCAGAGCAAAAATTAAACTAATTAAACAGACGCCTCTAATCTGCAGTATTAAGTTACACTCTCCGGCTCCACGCCTATTTTTTGCCAGGTCACACTTATCATGATGCAGCAAATAATTCGCAGGGCTTCCAGTGAGTTAATGTATTGTTTGTGTAAATACGATATTTGTCGTATTCAGCAATTTTCATGTAATAAGCTCTTAAAGAAGCGGTATGTCATACCACACTACAATAACTTGTGTGCTGACTCAAGGTTAAATTTGATATGACCTTTTTTCTCTATGACATTTTGCTCGTCCTTCTGCTTGTCAAAGGTAGAACACCTCAGCATCACATTTCTCCTTGCAACTGATCAATGCTTTATAAAGCAGATTGGTGTAAAGAATTAATTAAGGGTATGATTATACGTATGATATAAACCCAGGCGGGGTACTGCCATATATGTCCTAAAGTACCCCCCTCTAAGCCCCCCCCCCCCCCCCCCCTCAGGGCATATAACGCGCTGATACTTCAAAAACTGCTCCCACTATTTTTTAAGAGAAACCGTACAGGTGCACCGGATAAGGATTTCAATTTTGATATTATAGGCTTTTGTAGGAATAATGTGAAACGGACGAAGAAGCAAATAATCACAGGTACCGCAAGCTCACGAAAGAAAATCGTTGTTACGTAACATAACTATTATATGGGTTTGTATGGGGATTTTAGCGATCGTTATTTAGGCCACTAAAATAGAAATGAAAATACACCAAAAATTGTCACCTTGTCTCTCTGTTTTATTCATGGTATGGTCTTAGCATCGCATAGAGAGAGCAGGTGAACAACGGCAGAACTAAAACTCGCTAGAATCGCGCTGACTGGGCCAGAAATGCTAGGAACATGCCATGAATAAAACAAGCAGGCAAGGTAAAAAGTTTTGATGTATTTTTATTTTTTATTTTAGAGCCCTGAATAACTATCGCTAAAATCCCCTTACAAACCTTTATAATATTTCTGATTTCTGTTACCCAGCAACGATTCTCGCTCCGGAGCTTGGGGTAACTGTGGCGTAACTAGTCGTAAATTGCATGTGGTGCGGGGTTATATCAAGCTGGATTTTAATTTTCGATTTTAGCTGAAGCTAATCTACGTGGTTTCATTAACCATTCTAAAATGTTTTATTTGCCTTCAAGACAATGACTGAATGATTTTGTAATCGTCTGCCTTGTGATAAAAAATTCATCGTCTTTTCAGCGCCATATCATGATGTGAAATAGCACTGCTATTGATGTGTTAGAAATCTCACAGCAAACTCAAGACAATATAAATGTTTGGACTTCGATAGAAGCAAAAATAAATTAAATTTCTTTTGTATTGTACCACTTAAAGAAAAAGAAATTGATCCTTGTGTTAATTATAAAACTGTTTTATTAAAAATGCAAGTGTTCGTGGTCTTTACAGGCTCAGAGTTTTGGGGCAATAAAACAAAAGATATATTTTTATTCATGACTGAACTTCCAGGTGATTCCTATTGTTTCATTTCCCCAAGCCTTGGGGTGACGTGAATTATTGCAGTGGTCTGTCTAACGACCTCGTTCCCAGAGTCCTTAAACTCTACTTCCTCCGTCGAGCAAGAACAAGGTTGATTGAATATTCCTAAGGTCATTAATAATTCATAAATAGAAAGCAAAAACAGGAAATTACTACCGTAACGGAGGTTGGAAAAAATTAATTACCATAAAATTTTGCGAACTTTTATTGTTTTTAATTTCTTCAAGAATCATTGTTCGTTGACAAGCTGTATTAAACACAACATTTAGTGTTTTGTCTAATATCCAGACGACGTAAGATGTTCGGCTCAGCATAGTCCCTAGCTGAGAATTTAGGACATGATCACACAATGTATTTGCTTGATATTTTATCAACTTCTCCTCACTACTTCTATAGTAAATGAATAGGGGCGACAACGGAGAATTTTAATTTTGATCCTAGGATTTGAAAGGTTAAGGATGATGACGTTGATCGCTCTTCATGATCTTTCCTTTATTAGTTAAAACTAGTACATACATAACAAATCTTGCATCATTCTTTCCTAATTTAAAATTAATATTTTCGTGAGGTTTATTAATCGATTCGCCAGAAAATTCTACCTTAAGTCAGACTGTTATACATGTATGTCATTCAAAAATGATAATCATAGAAAACTAAGAATTTCTAATTTATAGGTTACAGGTGTACGAAGTTATCTGCATACTATTGTTTTCAGATTAAAGTTCTAACTTCCGCCAATTTTTTGTCACCCAAATAAAACTGCAGTTTATAATACAAACCTAATAGCAAAAGTTACAATACGTTTGGCGTTTTTATATGTAATAAAGGACGAATAAGGCCATCAAGAACGAATAAATCGAGAGACAAACAAATGTTTAGGTCTTTCGTTTAAATATGACACAGGAAAACCGTTATAATTTCCTACACGATGCGTATACAGAGATTCGAAAGGTCATGTCATTTTTCAAAGGCTGAATCAAGTTAGTAAAATTTAGCCTTCTTAAATCTATTACTGACTTGCGAATATGTCGCACTGAATGTTCTGATGGCGCATCGGATTTGTCTAAGCTTCCAGCAGTAAACCAGAAGAAAAAGGGATGAACTTAAATTTAACAGCGTCCTAGCGTAAATTAAGAAATGTTCTTTCATCCTATTCATCTGTCCGACCAGGATCACAATAACGATTGGCAAATGGCAAGCCAAAAACAACAGATAGACGTAAAGTTTAGCCTTCCTGAATCTGATTCTGACTTGAGAATTTGTCGCGCAGAATGTTCTTGATAGCGCATCGGATGTGTCTAAAATTCCAGCAGTAAACCAGAGGAACAAGGGATGAACTCAAAAATAACAGTGTCCGAGCGTAAATCAACAAATGTTTCATCTCATTCATCTGTTCTCCGCACAGGATCACAATAGCGATTGGCAAATGACAGGCCAAAAACAACAGATATACATAAAATGTACAAACTGCTGTTTTTTTCAGTCTTTCGAAATTTGAGTGGCTTTCTTCGTTCGGTGCCACTGCTTGGGCTGGCTGTGTATGAACTTGAACGGTGTGGCGACGTACGACTGTGGAAATCTTGAAATAGATTAGACCCATGGTAAGGAGACAAACCAATCCCACAGTCATCCCAATAAGGTTACAAACATTTTCGCTGCTCAAAACACCGGTTACGGCTAGGGAACCACTGAGAATCCAGCTTAAGATCACTGCAGCTACAACACGCTTGTAAGTCCCAATTTCTTGGTAGGTGAGAAGTTCTTGGTGTTTGAGGTGAAGGTGGATAGCAAGGAATCTGTCAACGCTGATAGTTGTGACACCGAAGAATGAAGCATAACCCAGGGTTCTTCCTATGAGGCGCAGAGCTCTATCTGTACCGTTATAAGTTTCCTGGTCGTCAGTTTGTTGTATTTGCATAATCATGTGAGCGATGTACAAAGGCTGGACAACAAATCCAATACCAAGATCAGAAACAGCCACGCTAAGGATCAATGCCTTCAGAGTCTTTGGCAGTGATGAAGTCCTTCGCAGCGCGAATATTAAGACAATGTTCAACATGATTGTTGTGTAACATGAGAAGGAATTGACTACGACGTTTATGATGAGGCAGGGAGAGAAATCTCCTGCCTCTTTCATTGTGTATTATAACTTCGTTTTTCCAAGAGAACGGGAGAGGAGTCAGGAAGGCATGCTTTCTTGATTGAGTTTACGTTAATGAGGAAGACGTCGGATGAAGGACTCTCTCCCTCCACGAACACCTCTTCTTAGAGGCGTTCAAAACCGGACTCCAGATGGCCTTGATCATGAAAGATGCAACAAGGAACTGCTTAATTATAAGGATTGAACAAAGGTCCTAAAACTCACATGATGTAACCTTATTGCTGACGTTTTGAAACATGTTGCAAACTGGGGTAAATTTGGACTTTTAAAAATTTGAAAACCTCTGAACGTCAAGGCAATTATATTAAAAGTCCATTTCCAATAAACATCCGTCGTTTAAAGGTGGCGTGCGTTATCCTGTATTTTTTTCACATTTTGTTTAGTCAAATGGTGTCCGTTAGCACAAAATAAAAATTACAGTCCTTCCTAGAAGCCTCAGAAAAACGAATAAACGAAAAGATTAGTTTAACTTCGTATTCTCCTTGAAGTCTACGTTTATTCTAGAGAAAGAAAATTGATGCTCATCTCAAAAAAGGGAAGCAAAATGATAGATCACTATACTCGTTTGAAAGAAAATGAAGATTATCTCCCTAGGGAGCTCCAGCTTTAAGGTGAAAGGCTACATGTAATAAGCTCGTAAAGAAAGGGTATGTCATACCACGCTACAATAACTTGTGTGCTGTCAAGGTTAAATTTGTTATTAACTTTTCTCTGACATTAACTTTTATCTTGATATTAACTTTTCTCTGACATTGCTTGTCCTTCTGCTTGTCAAAGGTAGAACACCTCCCGTTTAACCCATCAAGAGTAATCAGCATCGCATTTCTCCTTGCAATATTGGTGACAATAATTAAGGGTATGATAAAAAAAGATATGATGTGCTGATACTTCAACAACTCGGCTCCCCATGCCACTACTTCAGAGAAAACGCGGCACGAAATGAGAATTTAAATTTTGATATTAGGGGCTTTTTTTTACCGTTAATAGGAAACGGAGGAAGTAGCAAATGATTAATTAGCCTAGCTTGCTTGAGCGGCGAGACTCTTAAAATGCAGTCGTTTTTTTTTTTTGTCGGACCTAGTTTGTAGGCCCCGCGTTCTTAGCGAAGACCGTGGAAACTGGGGATAAGAATCGTGACGACTTCCATTGTATGGAAATGAGTCTCGTGATGAGAATGCAGTTTATTTCGGCGATGACTGAAATGACGCATGTAAGTTTGGCAATGACGTAATTTTCCTCGAATGGAGGCCCTTGATTTTCGTGTAATTATGCACGACATGCAGGCACATCCCCAAGTAGGATGAGAAAATATTATAGCGGGGAAATCTTCAGGATTTTGTGGCTTTTTAAGGCGTTACGTTTCTCAGAATATTGTCGCAATTACAGGAGATGTACGGTTAAATAGATTCACTTTGTTTTATGTATTTAATTGATAGATTTTCGCAGTTGTTACGATGTGAAGTCGTGTTGCACTTCATAAATACTTGAGATATGAAGTATCCACTGTCACGTAATTTTTACGTGCGCACATGCGTAAAATTTGCCTTCGCAAATAAAATAAAGGCAATGTATGAAAGGCTGCACGTACAATTATGTAAGCGTAAAAGTAGAAACTCGCTTAATTTGACGTTCAATCTCAATACTTTATGTCTTACCTCTATTTGATTTACGTGATTAAAATTTACGTGCGTTAACGTGCGTAGCCAAAAACGCATCAGTGGAAATCCACGCTAACGTGTCACGGATGTGTTTATACGCGTAGCTTTGAACTTGACTAACGGCACACTCTACTTGCAGCACTTCACGGTCCATAGTTAATAGAAATCCCATATCGAGCTTTTCCGGAACGGGTTGGTCCAAGAATTCTATGGCTTGAAAGCGTTAATTATTTTGGAACAACTGATCACTTCAGAAGTCGAAAAAAAAAAAAAAATCTTAATGAGCAAAACTTCAAGGTTTACTGGAAAATCAGGATCGAGGATCGAGAATCGAGAAATCAGGGATCAAGGATTGGTTAAAAAGAACTTGAAAATAAAATAAATAAATAAATCGTGGATCAGTGATGATGTGATCCGCAGACTGTAGATAAATTTTACAGAACATAACCCCGTTCGCTGTACTGAACGCTAAATTCAAGTAAACTAACCTGAGTCTGTCTGAGTCAGTGATTGTTTTGACGAGAAAGTGAAATTTTCCGGGAAAATAAAACGCTTTATCCTGGTGATACTGTAATACAATAAAAAACTTTTAACAGTGTTTAATTTTTAAGTGTATATTTGCTTTCAGTACTCCTTATCTATCTATCTATCTATCTATCTATCTATCTATCTATCTATCTATCTATCTATCTATCTATCTGTCTGTCTGTCTGTCTGTCTGTCTGTCTGTCTGTCTATCTATCTATCTATCTATCTAAAATGCATGCTGTGTACAACTCTAAACATTGTACTCTGAGACTGTACGAAGATATTAAAAGTAGATACTACGCAGCCATGGAAAATGTCATTACTTTCATGTGATATTGATATCTTATAAAACGGACAACAAATTCAACAGGAATACGTGCGAACTGAATTAACTGTGTGTTGTATAAGGTTCTGTTCAACTTACACTTTTTTCCTGTGCTGAACATATACTCTACCGAGCCGTATCTTGGTCCGGTACAAAGAAGCTATGTATATTTATACTGACAGAGTCATGGGCCCCTGATACCGATAAAAATTATCGTTCAATTTTTCGAGTGTAGAATCCCTGAAAGAGTACTCCTCAATGGAGCAATATCAATATGTAGAAGGTTTTCAAAGGTTTCACACCGGTTTGAGGCTAAGATGTGCAGCCTGTCTCTCCTTGCAATTTTTACTTTTTGAGTATATACATTATGACATACAACACTCGTTTTGTATTCCAAACGAAAAAGTAGCTCCAAGCAAGCGAGACTCAACGCTACTAAGAGCGTTCTTGTTTGCAATTGTAACTACATGTACTAGTCGTAAATTGCATGCGGTGCGGTGAAGTTGGAGTAAAACTTTCGATTAACATTCACCTGAAGTTAATCCAAGTGGCTACGTTAACTGTTCTCATTAAGATGTTTTATACAACCATTTTCTTCAAGCCGATTACTGAATGATTTTGTAATTGTCCGCCTTATGATAAAAAATTAAGTGTCTTGTCAGCGCCAAATCATGATGTGAAATAACTGCTACCAAAACAATATTTTGGCGTCTGACATATAATTGTCACTTTGAATTATCACTTTGAATAGTCAGCAGTTAAGGTTGAATAGTCATAAAGGACGGTTTTCTAGCCTGTCGGCCCAATATTTGTTATTATGTCAGAGTACAGTATATATGACTGAAAGGCAATCGCGCCCTATAGATGGGAAACTCAACCGAAGATGGAAACGCTATCTCCTCCGAGGCATTTAATCTGGCGATAGTGACTATAACCCTTAATATTCTTCTTTCCATTACGGCATCTCTGGGACACACTCTGATCCTGATTGCTCTTCGCAAGGTAACTTCTCTTCATTCACCAACGAAACTGTTGTTTCAATGCCTGACGATCACTGATCTTGGCGTTGGTCTCATTTCGCAGCCACTCTATGCCATCTACAACATGTTTCTGATAAACTTCAACCTTAAGCTTTGGAATATCACCTTTATTCTCTACGATATAACTTGGGCGTCATCAATTTGTCTTTGTTCAGTTTCCTTGCTCACAACGACTGGTCTAAGTCTGGACAGACTTCTCGCCCTTTTGTTGAAGCTGAGGTACAGGCACGTTGTAACTCTGAAGCGAGTTCGTGCAGTTGTTTTCTGCTTTTGGTTAATTGCTCTTTCGAGCAATTTCATGTTCTTGTTGTGGGATACAAACATCGCCTAGGCAACACTTTCAGTCTGGCTAATGCTTTGTATCGTTACCTCACTTCTTTCTTACACCATCATATTTATCAAGCTGCGTCTACATCAAGCTACTGTGCACCCTAATGTGCAATGCAATGTTCACCATGCCAGGCAACCAATCGGAGGGGGAATTACGGCGTTGAACATAGCACAGTTTAAAAGAACCGTTACCAGCATAGGTTTGGTGCAGTCGGCGTTAGTTATATGCTATATCCCATTTGTTATTTTA
The DNA here is from genome assembly GCF_958299795.1 of Porites lutea. Classification (NCBI taxonomy): domain Eukaryota; kingdom Metazoa; phylum Cnidaria; class Anthozoa; order Scleractinia; family Poritidae; genus Porites; species Porites lutea. Next base: position 3,008,653 of record NC_133213.1, read on the forward strand.
AATGCGATATTACTGTCAAATAGAGTTCTTGCCAACACTGATGTTTTCGGCATGGCCTCGAATCTTGTATATTCAACTCTCATCTTCTTAAACTCATCTCTTAACCCGTTCCTGTACTGTTGGAGGATCAAAGAAGTGAGGCAAGCCGTGAAGGCCACAATCAAACAGTTGTATTGTAATTGTTTACGCTGAGTTCCATACCTCGGCGACCGATTTATGGAGAAACAGTCTGATTGTAAAATGGCTTTTCAATCGAACGAGTATATTTTAAAAGAAGGACTTACTAGGGATATTATAGCTGATAACATGGTACACAATAATCGGTTGTTTTATCTTTTATGGAATTGATTTCAGGAAATGCGAGCTTTCTAGTAGATGTAAGCTTACAGAAAATTGTCAATATGAGCCTTATAATACATGTAAATAACTTCAAGATATAAATTGGGAATAAAACTGATTGTGACTGAGTTAATGTTGGGGGTTGGTTGCACGCGCAACTCGCTGGCTAAGCGAAGAGGTACCGTGTCTTGCCACGCTGAGCAAATAAACAGATGTCTCTTTGCTTTTATCTTGCTATTTATGAGTCGACTTAAATGGGATAAACCGACTTAGTAGCCAAGCTGATGGTGAGCATTTTAATAGGTTTCTCCAGTTTGGGAAGTATAATTACATTCTTTTTAAAACAGCCACGCCAATAGTCTTAAAAATTTTCTCTTTAAGTTTATGCAATTTGTTTTCTCAAAACAATTAAGATCCATTTTTAAAGTCCATGGCTTTAGGGAAACTTCTGCATGCTTCGGTATTGTGAGTCGTTTTCTTTATTAATTTTTTTGAAATTAAATAAAGAAATACCTTTCTTATTCTCCCGTGTATTGCGGTGTTCTCTTCTCTTTGAATGCACGAGGTCCTTCCAAACGATCTTTTGTCGGTATTACCTGCGGAAACAAATGTTAAAAATTTCAGCCACAAAGACCTACGAGGTTTTGTTCGTATGGGCGGCCCTCTTTTTAAAATTTTGTTCCCTTTTTTTCGTTATGTGTCAAAAAGTCAAGCGTAGACTTGTCGTTAGGTCGAATGATGACCGTCGCCTTCTACTACGATTTTTAGCGAGTGTCGCAGTGACGGAGATAAGTAAGCAAATAATAGAAGTTCTATCATTTTGCGATCGGGAGAGAGCTCAACCTCTTTTAATAAAACGAATCTTGTTAACTTTCTGGTGAAAAAACAAAAACAAAACCAAAAAAAAAAACAGTGAAGCTTTCCGGGATGAACAGTTTTTTTGAGAATACGCGAACAAACTATAAGTTCAATCTCGTCCTCGTCCTAAAATTTAAAGGTTTTAACTCTGCATAAGGGTTACGTAATAGGAAACGGAGGAAGTAGCAAATAATCACAGGTACCCGAAGCTAACGAAAGAAAATCGTTGTTACGTAACAGAACTATTATATAGGCTTGTATGAGGATTTTAGCGATCGTTATTTAAGACACTAAAATAGAAATGAAAATACACCAAAAATTCTCACCTTGCTTCCCTGTTTTATTCATGGTATGGTCTGAGTATCGCATAGAGAGAGAAGAACTTAAACTCGCTAGAATCGCCGTGAAATGGCCAGAAATTCTAGGAACATACATGAATAAAACAAGCAGGTAAGGTAAGAAGTTTTGATGTATTTTTATTTTTTATTTTAGTGCCCTAAATAACTATCACTAAAATCCCCTTACCTGAACCTTTTTATGATATTTCTGATTTCTGTTACGCAATAACGATTCTCACTCCGGAGCTTGGGGTACCTGTGGCGTAACTAGTCGTAAATTGCATGTGGTGCGGGGTTATATCAAGCTGGATTTTAATTTTCGATTTTAGTTGCAGGTAATCTACGTGGCTTCATTAACCATTCTAAAATGTTTTATTTGCCTTCAAGCCAATGACTGAATGATTTTGTAATCGTCTACCTTGTGATAAAAAAATGAATTGTCTTTTCAGCGGCATATCATGATGTGAAATAGCACTGCTACTGATGTGTTAGAAATCTCACAGCAAACTCACGACAATATAAATGTTTGGACTTCGATAGATGCAAAAATAACTTAAACTTCTTTTGTATTGTACCACTAAAATTATAAAATTAATAAAACTGTTTTATTGAAAATGCAAGTGTTCGTGGTCTTTACAGGCTCAGAGTTTTGGGGTAATACAACAAAAGATATATATTTATTCATGACTGAACTTCAAGGTAATTCCTATTGTTTCATTTCCCCGAGCCTTGGAGTGAAGTGTGAACTATTGCACTGGTCTGGCTAACGACCTCGTTCCCAGAGTCCTTAAACTCGACTTCCTCCGTCGAGCAAGAACAAGGTTGATTGAGGATTCCTAAGCTTATTAATAATTCATAAAAAGAGAACAAAAACAGGAAATCACTACCGTAACGGAGGTTAGAAAAAATTAATTACCATAAAATTTTGCGATCTTTTATTGCTTTGAATTTCTTCAAGAATCATTGTCCATTGACAAGCTGTATTAAACACAACATTTAGTGTTTTATCTAATATCCAGACGACGTAAGATATTCGGCTCAGCATAGTCCCTCAGCTGAGAATTTAGGACATGATCACACAGAATGTATTTGCTGGATATTTTATGAACTTCTCCTCACTACTAATAGGGGAGACAAAGGAGAATTTTAATTTTGATTCTAGGGTTTAAAGGGTCAAGGATGATGACGTTGAATGCTCTTCATGATCTTCCCTGTATTAGTTAAAACTAGTACTGACATAACAAATCGTGCATCATTCTTTCCTAATTTAAAATTAATATTTTCGTGAGGTTTATCAATCGATTCGCCAGAAAATTCTACCTTAAGTAAGACTGTTATACATGTATGTCATTCAAAAATGATAATCATAGAAAACTAAGAATTTCTAATTTATAGGTTACAGGTGTACGAGGTTATCTGCATACTATTGTTTTTAGATTAAAGTTCTAACTTCCGCCAATTTTTTGTCACCCAAATAAAAGTGCAATTTATAATACAAACAAAGCTAATAACAAAAGTTACGGTACGTTTGGCGTTTTTATATGTAATAAAGGACGAATAAGGCGATCAAGAACGAATAAATCGGGAAACAAACAAATATTTAGGTCTATCGTTTAAATATGACACAGGAAAACCGTTATAACTTCCTGCAAGATGAGTGTACAGACTAGATAGGTCATGTCATTTTTCAAAGGCTGATTTACTGAGTTAGTAAAATTTAACCTTCTTGAATCTGATTCTGACTTGCGAATATGTTGCGCAGAATGTTCTTGATAGCGCATCGGATGTGTCTAAACTTCCAGCAGTAAACCAGAGGAACGAGGGATGAACTCAAATATAGCAGCGTGTGAGTGCAAATTAACATATGTTCCCCCACCTTATTTCTCTGTTTCTCCAAGATCACAATAGCGATTGGCAAATGGCAGGCCAAAAACAACAGATAGACGTAAAAGGTACCAACTGCTGTTTTTCTCACTCTTTCAAAATTTGATCGGTTTTCTTCGTTCGGTGCCACTGCTTGGGCTGGCTGTGCATGAACTTGAACGGTGTGGCAACGTACGGCTATGTAAATCTTGAAATATATTAGACCCATGGTAAGGAGACAAACCAATCCCACAGTCACCGCTGCAAGGTTACAAACATATCCACCGCTCAAAACACCGGTTAGGGATAGGAAACCACTGAGAAGCCAGCTTAAGATCACTGCAGCTACAACACGCTTGTAAGTCACAAATTCTTGGTAGGTGAGAAGTTCCTGGTGTTTGAGGTGAAGGTGGATAGCAAGGAATCTGTCAACGCTGATAGCTGTGACACCGAGGAATGAGACATAACTAAGGGTGCGTCCTATGGGGTGCAGAGCTCTATCTATATCTTTAGAAGTTTCCTGGTCGTCAGTTTGTTGTATTTGCATGATCATGCGAGCGATGTACAAAGGCTGGACAACTAATCCAATACCAAGATCAGAAACAGCCACGCTAAGGATCAATGCTTTTAGCGTCTTTGGCAGTGATGAAGACCTTCGCAGCGCGAATATTAAGACAATGTTCAACATGATTGTTGTGTAACATGAGAAGAAATTGACTACGAGGTTTATGATGAGGTAGGGAGAGAAATCTGCTGCCTCTTTCATCGTGTATTATAACTTCGTCTTTCCAAGAGAACGGGAGCGGAGTCAGGAAGGCATGCTTTCTTGAATGAGTTTACGTTTATGAGGAAGACGTCGGATGAAGGACTCTCTCCCTCCACGAACGCCTCTTCTTAGAGTTGTTCAAAACGGGAGTCCCGATGGCCTTGAAAGATACAACAAGGAACTCCTTAAGGATCGAACAAACGTCCTAAAGATCACGTGATGTAACCTTATTGCTGACGTTTTGAAACATGTTGCAAACTGGGGTAAATTTGGACTTTTAAAAATTTGAAACCCTCTGAACGTCAAAGCAAATATATTAAAAGTCCATTTCGAATAAACATCCGTCGTTTAAAGGTGGTGTGCATCATCCTGTATTTTTTTCACATTTTTTTATTCGAATGGTGTCCGTTAGCACAAAGTAAAAGTTACAGTCCTCCCTAGAAGCCTCAGAAAAACGAATAAACGAAAATAATAGTTTAACTTCGTATTCTCCATCAGTTTTGCTTGAAGTCTACGTTTATTCTAGAGAAAGAAAATTGATGCTCATCTTAAAAAAGGGAAACAAAATGATAGATCACCATACTCGTTTAAAAGAAAATGAAGATTATCTCCCTAGGGAGCTCCAGCTTTAAGGCAAAAGGCACCATGTTTTAATGTGCGCGGTCTAATCATGCATGTAATCATATGCGGTAAGGATGTGCAATTCAATACCGTAAACGATCTAATAAACGCCCACTCTCAAATAAACGCCTCTTATCTAATAAACTCCCTCCTTACGCTGGTAAGTTAGTATTAAACGCTCCCCTCTAATAAACGCCCCCCTTGAGAATTGCCCCCTTACAACGTTTAAACCGTCACTTTGCAAACGTTTTTTTGAAATCGACCTTAACTAAGACGATATAGTTATGTCATTATTACGATATAAATACTGGTGAAGCTAGGAAAAATAACACACTGATATTTAACATTAACAATTTTAAAAGAAATTTCATATGAACCCTTTTCTCATTGAAAGGCGTAAATGGTATTCATACCCCACAACATTTAAAGTGTACGAGATTATTCTCAATAAAAGGGGGGGGGAAGGTATGATAAAAAAATTCCCTGAAACTGTTGACTTTACGATTTTATGGTTTAACTATTTACGTATCAAAAAACATATGTATTATCAAATCTGTTTTGGTATTTTGTATTCTTTTGCAGTTTATTTGTTATTATTGTTATTTTGATTTCAGTAAGCAACATTTCACCAAGGATAATAATGAAAAGAAAAGCATGCTGAACTTTAACAGCTGTCGTGCGCGCTATTAATTTTCATGACAATTTCGATCGATTGTGGAACCTTAACGGTTTTAGCGGTTTACAAGCTTTATTGGGTACTGATACTATATTTTCACTTCCATTCTGACCTAGAAAGGTCTGAAATAGCTTCCAACAAGAGCCTGAAGGAGAGAGGGAGTTCGTGAAAATAACGCGTTCTCGCCTAAATATAAATTGTTGGTGCCACTTTCATAGTCCAGTTGGGTAGCAAATGAATTTCACCTCAACAACAATAACAACAAAAGAGACAGTTTTTAATCCCGCTTGAGTTTAATGGTGGGGTGGAAAACAAAGGAAAAACTGTCCACTAATAGGTTATGTCGTCGATATTACAAAATGGCCAATACAACACAAGTTAATGAAAGAGTTAGGGAACCATATCAATGGAAATTAAACAGCTGAAATTTTCCGAGTTGGTTATTTAAAACCTGTTCTTAACTAAGTATTATTTTTTCGACATGTATAAAAAATATAAAAAAAAAAATTCTCCACCTTTACAGAGACGAAAACACGTTGTAACTCCTTTAATAGGGACTGTGAAGCCCTTACGTCAACGCCAAAAACTGTGGAAGTCTTTAATTTTGAAATATTGGGGCATTAAGCCTCAACATATTCATCAAAATTAAATGGGCTAAAAGACTAACGAAGAAGAGTCTTGTTATATTTCAATCGACCGCTTTTAGTCCCAACTAATAAACAACATCTCATTTTGCAGTAAGAATAATAATGATAATGAATATCACTTTCTTTTAAAACACAGCATGTAGAGCATACACAAGGATGAAGGGCAGTTTTGTCCGTTTTCGCATTTCGCTCGCGCGGATGTAATATAGCCATATAGTGGCCCCAATAAAGAAAAAAAACTTCAAATATGACTTAACTATCAAAAGCGGGAAAAATGGTGGGGCAAGTTTCCTGTGTTTCACTTGAAGTTACTTTAAACAGAACTTCCTGTTTTTAAATTGGTATGAAGCTAACAAAATCACATAACAATTTTACAATTTGCCTTGCAAATAACCAAGAGATCTATTCTGACACTTAGACCATCAATACTAAATGATCAGCTGCTGCATCATCGTGTTCAGATGAATTGTTTCATAGTGGCTCAGTTAAAGAGGAATTTAGAAGAAGTTGCATGACGAAACTAACTCTATTGAATTCATAAAAGATCAATGACTCTTGCATCATCTGATAGGAATTTAAGGTGGCTGAACACAGTTTTACGAGCAGTCAGCTGTAACTCGCGTGCCGGTGTGTGTTTTAAATTAGACAAACAAACATGGCGGCCAAAAAACCATGGTACACAGAAGAGGATTTCTCAAAATCTACTCATTAAAATTCTGTGATATTTAGCAGAATTTTTACTTTTATCGTATTTTAAATAATGAGAACTTTAAAATGGAAGTTGAACAGACGAATCTTGTGACACATTTTATAATCACACTCACTGTACAATTATATAATTGATTATCTAAATGCCCATCTGTTAAAATTTGGTCAAATAAGTTTCAATGATAATGATTAATTACAGTAAGCTGTGTGCAAGTTGATAGGAAAATCTAATGAACAAAATTTTATGTAAACTGAGCAAAAGTGAAATTTTAAGGTTGTATTCAATCGTTCATGTTGCCATGAAAACTACGAAAACGTCAAATTTTACCTGTCAATCAAAAACTTTCATCAGAATATCTTTCACTTGCCAAGTTTCAGCTTGCAACCTGCAACCTTTCTCTTGCATTGGTTTGCAAATGACATACACTCACAAACTGTCAAAACTGTGTTCAGCCACCATAACTCGCTACGGCACAAATCCAAAAAGGACAACAGATGGATTCCTCGTATCTCGTAGGTTGCCTTTTAAATGCATTTTTATCCTACACCGACACCATGCTAAACATTGTTACAATCCACGCCATAAGAAAAACTCCGTCGTTGTCAAAGAATTTAAAAACACTGCTCCTTAGTCTGGCTGTTTCTGATCTTGGTGTTGGTTTAGTGGCGCAACCTTTGTATGTGGCACGTCTTATTATGGAGTCACGGCTAAACATTGAAACGTATAATGCCATCTATATCGCGTTCCTTATCCCCGCGAATTTACTTCGTTTCGCTACGCTGTTTCTCGTCATTGTTCTTTGTGCAGAGAGATTTATAGCCATTCATTATTACCTTACATATCAAGAACTTGTAACACACAAGCGAGTTGTTGCTGTTGTCGTCTCAACTTGGGTATTAAGCGGACTGTTTTCGTTGACGAGGCTGTGGATCCCAAAGAGTATTATGTACGTGATTTTTGCCTTTACACAACTTGCATGTATTATAGCTGCCACTTTCTTCAGTATCAGAATTTACTCGTCCGTGCGACTTCACGTGAACGAAATACAAGTGCTGCAGCTACAACATGCACCACAGAACGCTCAAGTGGTTAACGTTCGAAGGATGCGAAAGTTTGCGATGATGTCAGTTTACGTTTGCCTCGTTTTGACGGTTTCCTATCTGCCAGCCATTTATACGCTCTTTGCTATTGCCTTAACTTCTAGACCAAGCATAAAGCATTTAATGGTTTACGCTGTGACACTGGAGTTCCTTAATTCGTCGCTTAATCCTGTGATCTACTGCTGGAAGATGAAACACATCCGACACACGATCATTGACTTTATACGCAATGCATTTACGAAGCAAAACTAAAGAGAGCTTCAAAACAATCCATCTGGAGATAATAAACGATATGAAAAAACGACAACAACAACAAGAAACAATAACAAATGTAAAATAGTGTTATGTTAAACTTACAATAAAAAAAGATATAATAGAATAAAAACAAAAGTGAACAATAGAGATTGCTGTAGTTCTCGCTAGAATCAATGATTTAGAAAACAATTTGTCTCGGAGGAATAATTTATGCAATGTAATAAAACACGAAAGTTGTCAAAACTCCGTTAAAAGTATGAAGCATTGTGGTTTACCTCCACACCCACCCCTACAGATAAATAGGAAAGTAAATAAAGGAAGTAAACAGAATCACACGCTCCAGATCTTATCAAAGCCAGCGAGAAGATGAAAACACCCGATGAAAACATCCTCGAGTTCAGAAATGCTTTTAAAACATCCTCGAGATAACAAAGGCTTTAAAACTTTCTTTCGTAGACTTAAAAACCAAGATGATAGTGATCGAACTAAATATGGTAACGATTGCACTCAGTGACTAAGCATCTGCACGAGCAGATGGCTCCTAAAAATGCGTGACGGGGAACTTTAGACTCAAAAACACAAACAAAAGAGAGAAAATGGGTCAGTTGCGAATTATTAAAATTCGTACTTGGCTCCGGGACTGAAGGGAATAAAACAAGTACACGAAAAGGTACACGAAACCTTTGATTTCCCCGAAATCGAATCAGTTATGATTTTACATTTCTTCTTAAAGGCTCCAAAAAGACGGTGGTATCGATTCAAACCAGAAAGAATCTGCTATCAGGCGATCTTTTTACGGAGAAAGTCGGCGGACGCCTCCTTAACAAAAAGGGAAGAAGGACCGGCTGATCGCAGGTTAAACCAGAATTTGCCAAGAATTAAGGTGGAGCAGAAGAGAGTCAATGTAATTTTACAATACCTTAGGATGCGTTCGATAGATAAAAACAAAAACATTAAAACAACTAAAAAAAAAAAAAATTCTTTTGTTCAATTATGACTTAACTGTGAGAGGAGGGGAACAATAATGGTTGGGCAAGTTTGCCTGTTATTAAGATGAAGTTTAATTTGTTTGACAAAACTTCCTCTTTCCTAATTGTTTGGAAGTTTAGGAAAACCTAGACACAAATTTCAAAAATTGTTTGAAAACAAGGACATCTGCAAGAAGATAGAAATGCGCATGCTCTGTCAACAATGTGCTCAGTCCGATGAGATAAATTGAAGGCAGTCCCGCCGACAAAACATGGTTGAAGTTTACTTTTGAAATAATTCCTCCTGCTTTCAAAATACCTTGAAGTATAGAAAAACCTATGTTTCAAAGAGCATTGAGACAATCGTTTTACCACTTAGATACCTTCAAAGTGCCCTCCGACCCAAAACAGCTACGGGTTAGGGAACCATTTCACAAGTATATAAAACAGCTGATATTTAAAATCTTTTCGCTTCCAAGATTTTGTCACGTTAGACTGCAATTCTGTAAAAAAATATCGAAGATTTTACCACTCTAAAGAGTACAGAAAAAACGTTATTGTAAACTTCTGGGTAACATTAAACAAATACGAAAGTTAAAAAAGTTCTCATTTATATCACTATTTGCCGATGCGATTAAGCGGTCCCTCCGCAAAAAGGTTGAACAAGTTTACCGGTTATTAAATTGAAGTTAAACTCTGAACGAAAACCTCCTGTTTTCTAATTGCTTTGAAATTGAGAAAAACATAATAACAAACATACAAACAAGAATCGCCGAAAGGCGATTTTACCATGGCTGCCAAGGGGCGATCTTTTCTGAGGGGAGGGGGCGGCTGGAAACTAAAGCGAACACCGCAACCCAAAGAAACAAATAGAAACAAAACCGTGTTCTAAGTCATTTTCACTTTGCCCAACGCTTTTATCTCAACACCATTTATCGTAACCAGTTTCATGATAGCACATGGCGTACACTAGAAAAAGCATTTATCTTCTTAAAATAACCCACTAGGGAAGATATCTGGAGGTCCAAACATTTGCTAAACCGCGGCCTAAGTTAAACTTCGTTTTAATAACCGACCAATAATTATTGAGGCCGCTTTGTTAAACGACGCAGTGCAAAACAACACTGTCTGACAGCTTCTCTCTTCAACCTTACAAATTGCAAATGAAAGAATATTCATCCGGATTATTTGGGGGCTTATGGTTAAGGTGCAAGATTATTAAATACTAAGCATCCGAAAGAAATTATTGATAAAACTGCTTTTATTATGCAGCATGCCATCTTGCGGGTTATTCTGGTCGATTTAACTTGAAATACAGTATATAATAATGAAGTAGTCAAGAACCATTTAGCTGAAATTTTCCAAATCGAGCACAAAAATAATCATTAAAAAAGGGATGTCACATCCAATATTTCAGGGGCACCAAAGGAGAATATAGTTTAAAACCACTTAAACATGGCATTGTTAAACGTATTTTAGTATTCAAACGGTAGATATAGTATATTTTTATCCCCTAAAAATTTTTCATCTGTCCGGATTTCGTAGCTGAAAGTCTAGTGATCCGAAAATTATAGGGATCAAAAGTTACCTTTTCGAAAATTTTAGCCAGAAAAAAGGCTGCCGAAAATTCTAGGTGACCTTTTTAGGGTAAAAATCCGTTAAAAATAGGCAATTATACCATTTTTTAAATGTTCGAAAATCCTAGGAGAGGAAGGCAAGAAAGAAAATTTACAACAAATGTTCCAAAAATTCTAGATCTCAAATCGTCTTCCGAACAGATATTTTCCAAAAATTGACGTTGGGTTCCCCTGATATTTGTTCATGTTTTATGAATGAGTCAGAGATCAACACCTTTACTTTTTGCACAAACATCTTTAGGCAGTTTTGTTACATTTTCATTTTAAACTATTTGGTTAAAGAAACAGAGCAGGAGGAAAGCCTTTACTGAACATTTAGCTGCACAGGATGCGATAAAGCGGCCCCACCGACAATACTGATTGGAGAAATTCTTTTTGCCGGTGATTAAGTTTAAGTTATATTTTGAAACAATAACTCCCGTTTTTTAAATGCTTAGCAGTTTAGAAAAATACGTCTGACAATTATCCAAAGCCTCTTAAAAACACATAGGACATCTGTTTTCCCACACCAGCAATGCCCTATCACCAGCAGTAATCGTATATTTAGAAAAGAGTTTCATCGTAGCTCAGTTAAAGACGCATTTTAGTCAGTCAAACTGCTTTTCATCAAAGTCTAACGTACTAAACGTTTTGGAACTCTGTGAACGTTAGTCAATCAGTTACGTGGGTTTGGTGGGATCATATTGAAAAACACAAACGTTTGCAAGGTCCGACAATAATTTTCTTGCTTCAAGCGCCGCAACTATCCAAAAAAAAGTCAACTAATGGATTACTTGCACCTCACACTTTGCGTATTCCACGCGTGCTTGTCTTACACCGCCACCACGCTGAACATTGTAGCAATCTACGTGATCAGAAAGACTTCGTCTTTGCCAAAAAATTTAAAAACATTGCTTCTGGGTCTGGCTGTTTCTGATCTCGGTGTTGGTTTACTAGCTCAGCCAATGTATGTTGCACATATCATGGACTCTAAACAAACAAAATGAGACCAATGAAACTTATAACGCCTTATATAGCGCGTTTCTCATTCCGACGAATTTCTTCATTTATGCGTCATTGTTTGGTGTCACGGCTCTCTGTGCGGACAGATTCTTGGCAATTCACCTTCACCTCAGATACCAGGAATTTGTGACACACAAGCGCGTTGCTGCTGTAGTGGCCTCAATTTGGGTGACAAGCGCACTTATTTCACTGATCAGGTTGTTTATACCCAAAAACATAATGTACATCACTTTCGTCATTATTATATCTGCCTGTATTATAACTGCAACTTCCCTGAGGGTCAAACTTTATCTACCTCTACGTTGCCACATAACTGACCAAATTCAAGTCCCACAAGTAGCGCAGAATGGCCATGGCGAAAGTGTTCAAAGAAAAAAGAAATCTGCGATGGCATTGCTTCACGAGTACATAGTTTTCATAGTTTGCTATTTGCCTAAAATTTAATTATTGTCGCTAACATTTCCGAAGCAAGGAACGATCTACAGCATTTGCGGCTTTATACTCCGACCCTGGCATTTCTTAATTCAACACTTAATCCACTGATCTACTGTTGGAAGATTAAACGCATTCAGCACACTATTGTAGGCACACTACGCAGTCTTTTTTCAAGTCCCACCTAGAGAAAGCTCCACCATAGACTATGACGAACAGAGGACTTTGAAAGTCTTATAAAGTCATCCTTATACGGTCTGTAAGTAAACGAAGCTATGCCACTGAAATGCTTTGCGAATTTTCTTCATGCCATTTCCATAACACAATCCAAGCTGTCATCATTCACTTTTTAAACGTCCTTATGCAAAGATTTAGTTTAAAAAATCATTACTTTTGTAAATGAACCTTTAAAAGGGAGATTGACGCTCCTCGTAGTCTCTTTATGATGCAAGAGTTAGCCAGCTTACGAGCTAAATGACGTAAGTTTCTTCTTCACAGATAACCTTTTCACAGTGTATTAAAACCTGAAATACTAGGAAATGGCCAAATTGAGCAAAATCAATCAATTTATTAATTTCAGTGCTTGATTAACATCAGTTTGTGTATTATGTCATGTTCAATTTCTAGATAAGGCGTCAGCCCGCAGTCGAGATTCTGTTGACACAAAAACGTTTTTAGCCGAAAGCATACTGTATACAGTTATGTTGAGTTCGTTAAAATGAGTTACGAGAATAAACGCCGCTCTCTTTTAAACGCCTCCCATCTATTAAACGTCCCCACTTGGACCCCCTAAAATTAAATAAACGCCCCGGGCGTTTATTAGATCATAAGGAAAAAACTTTACCGTTGCAAGTCTCGTGATCCAGACTAATGAAGGACGACTGAATCAAATGATGCGAACGTAGATAGCAAAAATTCTGCTTTTGTGCTTGAAAAAAAAAAAAAGGTTAAATCCAGGGCAAAAATTAAACTAATTCAACAGATACCTCGAATCTGTAATATTAAGTTACACCGGTCGACTCCTCCAGCTCCACCCCTGTTTTTTGCCATGTCACACTTATGAAACAGCAAATAATTCACAGGGCTTCCAGTGGGTTAATGTATTGTTTGTGTAAATGCGTTATTTGTCGTATTCACCTGAATGTCCATGTACAGTGTAATAAGCTGTTAAAGTAGCGGTATGTCATACCACGCTACAATAACCTGTGTGCTGTCAAGGTACGTAAATTTGGTATTAACCGTGGCATTAACTTTTATCTAAGATATTAACTTTTCTCTGACATTGCTCGTCCTTCTGCTTGTCAAAGATAGAACACCCCCGTTTTTAATCCATCAAGAGTGATCAGTATCACATTTCTCCTTGCAGGGTATGATTACACAAGACATAATAGGGCCATTTATACGAGGAAAAATAAGACGCGTCTTACATAAGACGCGTCTTAAATAAGACGCGAACTTTCTGTATAAACGGCACATTTCGTCTAAAATAAGACGCGGCTTAGCTAAGACGCGTCTTATTAGATAAGACATGCTCGTATAAATGGTACAGTTCGTGTCTTATTTAAGACGCGTCTTATGTTTCCTCGTATAAATGGCCCTTATGTGCTGATACTTCAACAACTGCTCCCCACTACTTCAGGGAAAACGTGGCACGAAATGAGAATTTAAATTTTGATATTAGGGGCTTTTTTAGGGTTAATAGGAAACGGAGGAAGTAGCAAATAATTAATTTGCAATTTAAACTACATTTAGTATTAATTGCATGCGGTGCGGGGTCGCATCCATCTGAATTTGCGGGAAGTTTACATTTAATTTTCGATTAACATTCAGCTGAAGTTAATCCATGTGGCTACGTTAACTGTTCTCATTAAAATGTTTTATACCACCATTGTCGTCAAGCCGGTTACTGAATGATTTTGTAACTGTCCGCCTTATGATAAAAAATTAATTGTCTTGTCAGCGCCAAATCATGATGCGAAATAACTGCTACCAAAACAATATTTTGGCGTCTGACATATAATTGCCACTTTGAATTATCACTTTGAATAATGAGCAATTAAGGCTGAACAGTTATAAAGGACGTTTTTCTAGCCCACCGGCCCAATGTTTGTTATTATGTCAGAGTACAGTATATATAACAGAAAGGCAGTCGCGCCCTATAGATGGGAAACTCAACCGAATATAGAAACGCTATCTCCTCCGAGGCATTTAATCCGGCGACAGTGACTATTATATTTTGCTCCCTTAATATTCTTCTTTCCATTACGGCATCTCTGGGAAACACTCTGATCCTGATTGCTCTTCGCAAGGTAACTTCGCTTCATTCACCAACGAAACTGTTGTTTCAATGCCTGGCGATCACTGATCTTGGCGTTGGTCTCATTTCGCAGCCACTCTATGCCATCTACAACATGTTTCTGATAAACTGCAACCTTAAGCTTTTGAATATCATCTCTATTCTCTACTATATAATCTGGGCTTCATCAATTTGTCTCTGTGCGGTTTCCTTGCTTACAACGACTGCTTTAAGTGTGGATAGACTTCTCGCCCTTTCAATAAAGTTAAGGTACAGGCACGTTGTAACACTGAAGCGAGTTCGTGCAGTTGTTTTCTGCTTCTCGTTAATTCCTGTTCTGGGCATTTTCATGTTCTTGTTCTGGGATACAAACATCGCCTTGGCAACACTTTCAGTCTCGGCAATGCTTTGTATCGTTACCTCACTTCTTTCTTACACCATCATATTTATCAAGCTGCGTCTACATCAAGCTACTGTGCACCCTACTGTGCAATGCAATGTTCATCATGGGCAACCAATCGGAGGGGGAATTCCGGCGTTGAACATAGCTCAGTTTAAAAGAACCGTTACCAGCATAGCTTTGGTACAGTCGGCGTTAGTTATATGCTATATCCCATTTGTTATTTTAAATGCGATATTACTGTTGAATAGCGTTCTTGCCAACAGTGAGGTTTTCGGCTTGGCCTCGAATCTTGTATTTTTTAACTCTCGTCTTCTTAAACTCATCTCTTAACCCGTTCCTGTACTGTTGGAGGATCAAAGAAGTGGGACAAGCCGTGAAGGCCACAATCAAACAGTTGTATTGTAATTGTTTACGCTGAGTTCCAAACCTCGGCGACCGATTTATGGAGAAACAGTCTGATTGTAAAATGGCTTTTCAATCAAACGAGTATATTTTAAAAGAAGGACTTACTAGGGATATTATAGCTGATAACATGGTACACAATAATCGGTTGTTTCATCTTTTATGGAATTGATTTAAGGAAATGCGAGCTTTCTGACGGTAGATGTAAGCGTAAAGTACATTGTCAATATGAGCCTTATAATACATGTAAAGAACGCCACGATATAAATTGGGAATAAAACTGATTGAGACTGGATTAATGTTCGGGGTTGGTTGAACGCGCAACTCGCTGGCTAAGCGAAGAGGTACCGTGTCTTGCCACGCTGAACAAATAAACAGATCTCTCTTTGCTTTATCTTGCTATTTGAGAGTCGACTTAAATGGGATAAGCCGACTTAGTAGCCAAGCTGATGGTGAGCATTTTAATAGGTTTCTCCAGTTTGGGAAGTATAATTACATTCTTTTTAAAACAGCCACGCCAATAGTCTTAAAAATTTTCCCTTTGAGTTGGTGCAATTTTTTTTTTCAAAACAATTAAGATCCATTTTTAAAGTCCATGGCTTTAGGGAAACTTCCGCATGCTTCGGTATTGTGAGTCCTTTTCTTAATTAATTTTTTTGAAATTAAATAAAGAAATAGCTGTCTTATTCTCCTGTGTATTGCGGTGTTCTCTTCTCTTTGAATACACAAAGTCCTTCCAAATCATCCATTGTCGGTATTACCTGCGGAAACAAATGTAAAAAATTTCAGCCACAAAGACCTACGAGGTTTTGTTCGTATGAGCGGCTCTCTTTTTAAAATTTGTTCCCTTTTTTTCGTTATGTGTCAAAAAGTCAAGCGTAGACTTGTCGTTAGGTCGAATGATGACCGTCGTCATTCTACTACGATTTTTAGCGAGAGTGTCGCAGTGACGGAGATAAGTAGGCAAATAGTAGAAGTTTTATCATTTTGCGATCGCGAGAGAGCTTAACCTCTTTTTATAAAACGAATCTTGTTAACTTTCTGGTGAAAAAACAAAAAACAAAACAAAACAAAAAAAACCGTGAAGCTTTCCGGGATGAACAGTTTTTTTGAGAATACGCAAACAAACTATAAGTTCGATCTCGTCCTCGTCCTAAAATTTAAAGGTTTTAACTCTGCATAAGGGTTACGTGATGGGAAACGGAAGAAGTAGCAAATGATCACAGGTACCCCAAGCTCACGAAAAAAAATCGTTGTTTCGTAACAGAACTATTATGTGGGTTTGTATGGGGATTTTAGCGATCGTTATTTAGGCCACTAAGATAGAAATGAAAATACACCAAAAATTCTTACCTTGCCTCCCTGTTTTATTCATGGTATGGTATTAGCATCGCATAGAGAGAGTAGAACTAAAACTCGCTAAAATCGCCGTGAAATGGCCAGAAATGCTAGGAACATACATGAATAATACAAGCAGGCAAGGTAAAAAGTTTTGATGTATTTTTATTTTTTATTTTAGTACCCTGACTAACTATCGCTAAAATCCCCTTACCAACCTTTATAATATTTCTGATTTCTGTTACTCAACAACGACTCTCACTCCGGAGCTTTAGGAACCTGTGGCGTAACTTGGCGTAAATTGCATGTGGTGCGGGGTTTTTTCAAGCTGGATTTTAATTTTCGATTTTAGCGGCAGCTAATCTACGTGGCTTCATTAACCATTCTAAAATGTCTTATTTGCCTTCAAGCAAATGACTGAATGATTTTGTAATCGTCTGCCGTGTGATAAAAAATGAATTGTCTTTTCAGCGCCATATCATGATGTGAAATAACACTGCTACTGATGTGTTAGAAATCTCACAGCAAACACAAGACAATATAAATTTTTGCACTTCTGTAGAAGCAAAAATAAATTAAACTTCTTTTTATCCTTGTGTTAATTAAAAAACTGTTTTATTGAAAATGCAAGTGTTCGTGGTCTTTACAGGCTCAGAGTTTCGGGGCAATTAAACAAAAGATATATATTTATTCATGACTGAACTTCCAGGTGATTCCTATTGTTTCATTTCCCCGAGCTTTGGGGTGACGTGTGGTCTGTCTAACAACCTCGTTCCTAGAGTCGAACGAGAACAAGGTTGATTGAGTATCCCTAAGCTTATTAATAATTCAAGAAGAGAAAACAAAAACAAGCAAATCATTACCGTAACGAAGGTTGAAAAAAATTAATTACCACAAAATTTTGCGCACTTTTATTGCTTTGAATTTCTTCAAGAATTATTGTTCATTGAGAAGTTGTATTTGGCAAACACAACATTTAGTGTTTTATCTGATATCCAGACGCCTTTAAGTCGCTCCTTTCTTTAATGATGTTCGGCTCAACCTAGTACCTAGCCGTTCTCGCCTAGGTCAATCCTGGACTCTACGTGAGCTGTGACGTCACCGTGAAGGACCTTTCCGAGACTTGGTCTCATGCCCACCCTTTCCCAGACTTCGAGTGGACACTGGGGCAAGAGGGAAAGCCTAAGGCCTAATAAATTGTGTCCTGCCCAGGCGAGCTGTGACGTCTTAAACAGTCACCCCCACTTACGTACCTCATCTCTCTCTGGCACTTCCTCATCTATCTCATTAACTTTGTCCCGCCATCTGGTCAGTTCCGCAGACGCTGAAATGACCAAACGTAAAAGTTATTCAGTCGTCCATAGCATGACTCTGCTAGACAGTCCATCAGTGTTTCACATGTACGATGCACATGATCATTGCCAGTATGATCACTACTTCTTTCCCGTCTTCAGTCTCCTTGCGTCCTCAGAGAGATGTGGTCCCTGATTCGCCCCATGTATTAGAGGTAATCAAAACAGTCTTGTGTTCTGGATTCCATGTTATGGCTCTTGATGCTGTAGATTAATTTGATTCCAAGTACTGGATTCCGGATTCCTTGTCAGTTTACAGCAAGGAACCCCAAAGTGTGACCTCTTTTAATTAATTCACATTCTTTCATGCGGACATTAACCAATCGGAAGTCGAGGACAGTTTCCAGCTGGCTTCTGACTGGATTAAATCTGCACGAAAGAAAGTGAATGAATTAAAAGCGGTCACACTTTTGGGCTCCTTGCTGTAATCTTTAGTCTTTAATCATGGTAATTGCCACTAGCGTTACAAATAATGCTAATCCGGCAATGGAGCGGCTAGCGGTCGCTTAATTTCATGGTATCCAAAAAATGAAAAAACAACGATGTAAATTCTATTATTATGTTGAATTAGTAGACACTCTTCGGATGAATTCTGGGTACGATGAAGAACTAACAACGTCAGCTGACAAAGCGTTCCATACGGTGATTGCTCTTACATAAAAAGAGTGTTTGTAAGCGTCAACTTAAGAGGATGAGAGTCTGATCTTAAAGTCGTGACTGGCCCTTGTACGGCCATACGCAGGCATGGAGATGAGGTCATAGGGAAGGAAGATGTTGACTTGACCTCTATGTATTTTATAAAACATGCCGAGACCTCATATCCTGCGCCTTGACTGCAGTGAAGGCCAGTTCAAATCAGTAAGCATTCACGAAACGCTACTATAGTCAAGTAATACATCAAGAATGAGACGCAGTATTTCATCGCCAGATGAAACACAGCTCAACACCGAGAAGAGAGTTGAAAATACGACGCGCAGCGGAAAATTTTTGACGAACTTCGAGGTGTTTCATCTGGTGATGAAACACTGTCGAATGCTTGATATTACTTCTCAAACAAAAGGATTTTAGAAGGAGAAATTAAGGATGCAAAAATGAGCTGTTTTTCATTTTATTTCCAAACACTCATTAAACATTAATGTCATTTGTATTTTCTTTACGAATTATTAATGAGTTTAAGGTTTCAGAGTCTCAGACTGTCTTAGATTACCTTACGTGGGGCTATATATCTTTCATTTGGCCTTTCCGCCTAAAAACGGAACCGGTGTGTACAGGTATTAACATTGTTATTAATTATTTTGGTTGATCTTTATCCATTAATTATTGTTATTTAAGAATTTCAAAATTTCCCGAAGAATACTTTTGATGGCGTATCGAATATGTCTCATCTTCCAACAGTAAATCAGCGGATTGAGGGAAGAATTGAGAAACAACAATGTCAAAGTATAGAGAGACA
This sequence comes from Porites lutea, assembly GCF_958299795.1. Taxonomy (NCBI): domain Eukaryota; kingdom Metazoa; phylum Cnidaria; class Anthozoa; order Scleractinia; family Poritidae; genus Porites; species Porites lutea. Next base: position 3,028,108 of record NC_133213.1, read on the forward strand.
AATGTTCTAACACCCCGGAATGTTCATTGCTACCTTTTGCAGCCGTAGCAATTGCAAGGGTATTTGGTAAATAACAAGCCACAAAAATTAGGTTCACCAAAAATGAAATTCGCGCAGCCTTCAAAGAAGACTTCAAGAAATGTGAATCAGATGTTCTACCACGTTGAGAGATGCCGGTTGCGGCTTGAAGTGTTTGGATTAGAGTTTTGTGGCGTCGTGCCACTAACCAAATCTTGCAATAAAAAAATACTGTACCTATGGAGCAAACAGCAACAATAGCTACAGCAAAGACGACTCTTAAAGTTTTTGGAATCCAGACACTAGCCATCGAAGTAAAAGCACTGAAAAGCCAAATCAGGATCGCAAGAGCAACGACACGCCTGTGGGTCACAAGTTCATTGTATCTGGGATGAAGACGAATCGCCAAGAATCGGTCCACAGTAAGGGCTGAAACACCAAGGAAAGAAGCATAAAAGAAAACAGCGCCTGTTTTGTGTATTGCATTGCAAATATTATAGTACGAGTTGCTGTCAGTGTCTGCTTGCAACTCCATGGCAAGACGTGATATATGCAAAGGCTGGACAACCAAACCGATTCCAAGATCAGAAACGGCCAAACTCAAAAGCAGTGTTTTTAAAGGCTTGGGCAAAGAAAAAGTCTTTCTCAGCGCCAGAATTGTTAAAATGTTCAACATGACGGCAGTGTAAGACAAAAAGGCGTTAAAGATACAGGTCACGGCGCGCGATGTAAAGAGACCTCCAGATTCCGTCATTCTTTGATTATAGTTCCAAAAGTCATGGAGGTCGACTATTGTCGGCTTGTTATTCTTCTTTCTAGCCAAAAAATATTCTAAGGCAAATCACCGGCTGTGTTCAACAACACACGCATTGGCTAGGGACACGGGCCTCACCGCGCGGGGGCATTCAATTCAACGTCTCGCCAAGCTGGGCAATTAACGAGATGTCTGTTTATTTTTTTTTTCTTGTAATCCATAAGTCGACCTTAATTGCCAGCCGAGCTGATCATAATGATGGACTGAGCATTTCAAGTTTCTCCACGTAAGGCACCATAATTACTTTCTTTCCACCACTTCCGGAGAGAACGTACAGGTGCACCAAATGAGGGTTTAAATTTGAATATTAAAGGCTTTTTTAGTGTTAATAGGAAACGGAAGAAGTAGCAAATAATCGCAGGTACCCCAAGCTCACGAAAGAGAATCATTGTTACGTAACAGAACTATTATATGGGTTTGTATGGGGATTTTACCGATCGTTTTTTAGGACACTAAATAGAAATAAAAATACATCAAAACTTCTTACCTTTCGATCCCCGTTTTATTCATGGTATGGTCTGAGCATCGCATGGAAAGGCAGGTGAACAACGGCAGAACTAAAACTCGCTAGAATCGCGCTTAAATGGCCAGAAATGCTAGGAACATACCATGAATAAAACAAGTACGCAAGGTAAGAAGTTTTGATATATTTTTATTTTTTATTTTAGTGCCCTAAATAACTATCGCTAAAATCCCCTTACCAACCTTTATAATATTTCTGATTTCTGTTACGCAACAACGATTCTCAGTCCGGAGCTTGGGGTACCTGTGGCGTAACTAATCGTAAATTGCTTGTGGTGTACCAAGCTGGATTTTAATTTTCGATTTTAGCTGCAGCTAATCTACGTGGCTTCATTAACCATTCTAAAATGTTTTATTTACCTTCAAGCCAATGACTGCATGATTTTGTAATCGTCTGCCGTGTGATAAATAATTAATTGTCTTTTCAGCGCCACATCATGATGTGAAATAGCACTGCTATTGATGTGTTAGAAATCTCACAGCAAACACAAGACAATATAAATTTTTGCACTTCGATAGAAGCAAAAATAAATTAAACTTCTTTTGTATTGTACCACTAAAAGAAAAAAAAATTGATCCTTGTGTTAATTATAAAACTGTTTTATTGAAAATGCAAGAGTTCGTGGTCTTTACAGGCTCAGAGTTTTGGGGCAATAAAACAAAAGATGTATATTTATTCATGACTGAACTTCCAGGTGATTCCTATTGTTTCATTTCCCCGAGCCTTGGGGTGACGTGTGAATTATTGCAGTGGTCTGTCTAACGACCTCGTTCCCAGAGTCCTTAAACTCGACTTACTCCGTCGAGCGAGAACGAGGTTGTTTGAGTATTCCTAAGCTCATTAATTATTCATGAAAAGAAAACAAAAACTGGAAATCACTACCGTAACGGAGGTTGGAAAATATTAATTACCACAAAATTTTGCGAACTTTCATTGCTTTGAATTTCTTCAAGAATCATTGTTCATTGAGAAGCTGTATTAAACACAACATTTAGTGTTTTATCTGATATCCAGACGCCTTTAAGTCGCTCCTTTCTTGAAGGATGTTCGGCTTAGCATAGTCCCTAGCTGAGAATTTAGGACATGATCACACAGAATGTATTTGCTTGATATTTTATCAACTTCCCCTCACTACTTCTATAGTAAATGAATAGGGGCGACAAAGGAGAATTTTAATATTGATCCTAGGGTTTAAAGGGTCAAGGATGATGACTTTGATCGCTCTTCATGATCTTAACTTTATTAGTTAAAACTAGTACTTACATAACAAATCGTGCATCATTTTTTCCTAATTTAAACTTAATATTTTCGTGAGGTTTATTAATCGATTCGCCTGAAAATTCTACCTTAAGTCAGACTGTTATACATGTATGTCATTCAAAAAATGATAATCATAAAAAACTAAGAATTTCTAATTTATAGGTTACAGGTGTACGAGGTTATCTGCATACTATTGTTTTTAGATTAAAGTTCTAACTTCCGCCAATTTTTTGTCACCCGAATAAAAGTGCAATTTATAATAAAAACAAACCTAATAGCAAAAGTTACAGTACGTTTTGCGTTTTTATATGTAATAAAGGACGAATAAGGCCATTAAGAACGAATAAATCGGGAAACAAACAAATGTTTAGGTCTATCGTTTAAATATGACACAGGAAAACCGTTATAACTTCCTGCACGATGAGTGTACAGACTAGACAGGCCATGTCATTTTTCAAAGGCTGATTTACTGAGTTAGTAAAATTTAACCTTCTTGAATCTGATTCTGACTTGCGAATATGTTGCGCAGAATCTTCTTGATAGCGCATCGGATGTGTCTAAACTTCCAGCAGTAAACCAGAGGAACGAGGGATGAACTCAAATATAGTAGCGTGTGAGTGTAAATAAACATATGTTTCCCCACCTTATTTCTCTGTGTCTCCAAGATCACAATAGCGATTGGCAAATGGCAGGCCAGAAACAACAGATAGACGTAAAAGGTACCAACTGCTGTTTTTCTCACTCTTTGAAAATTTGATCGGTTTTCTTCGTTCGGTGCCACTGCTTGGGTTAGCTGTGCATGAACTTGAACGGTGTGGCGACGTACGGCAATGTAAATCTTGAAATATATTAGACCCATGGTAAGGAGACAAACCAATGCCACAGTCACCGCTGCAAGGTTACAAACATATCCACCGCTCACAACACCGGTTAGGGCTAGGAAAGCACTGAGAAGCCAGCTTAAGATCACTGCAGCTACAACACGCTTGTACGTCACAAGTTCTTGGTAGGTGAGAAGTTCCTGGTGTTTGAGATGAAGGTGGATAGCAAGGAATCTGTCAACGCTGATAGCTGTGACACCGAAGAATGAAGCATAACCAAGGGTGCGTCCTATGGGATGCAGAGCTCTATATATATCTTTAGAAGTTTCCTGGTCGTCAGTTTGTTGTATTTGCATAATCATGCGAGCTAAGTACAAAGGCTGGACAACTAATCCAATACCAAGATCAGAAACAGCCACGCTAAGGATCAATGCTTTTAGAGTCTTTGGCAGTGATGAAGACCTTCGCAGCGCGAATATTAAGACAATGTTCAACATGATTGTTGTGTAACATGAGAAGAAATTGACTACGAGGTTTATGATGAGGTAGGGAGAGAAATCTGCTGCCTCTTTCATCGTGTATTATAACTTCGTCTTTCCAAGAGAACGGGAGCGGAGTCAGGAAGGCGTGCTTTCTTGAATGAGTTTACGTTTATGAGGAAGACTTCGGATGAAGGACTCTCCCCCTCCACGAACGTCTCTTCTTAGAGGTGTTCAAAACCGGAGTCCAGGTGGCCTTGAAAGATGCAACAAGGAACTGCTTAAGGATCGAACAAACGTCCTAAAGATCACGTGATGTAACCTTACCGCTGACGTTTTGAAATATGTTGCGAGCTGGGGTAAATTTGGACGTTTAAAAATTTGAAAACCTCTGAACGTCAAAGCAATTATATTAAAAGTCCATTTCCAATAAACATCCGTCGTTTAAAGGTGGTGTGCATCATCCGGTATTTTTTTCACATTTCGTTTATTCGAATGGTGTCTGTTAGCACAAAGTAAAAGTTACAGTCCTCCCCAGAAGTCTCAGAAAAACGAATAAACGAAAAGATTACTAGTTTAACTTCGTATTCTCCATCAGTCTTGCTTGAAGTCTACGTTTATTATAGAGAAAGAAAATTAATGCTCATCTAAAAAAAAAGGGAAACAAAATGATAGATCACTGTACTCGTTTAAAGGAAAATGAAGATTATCTCCCTAGGGAGCTTCAGCTTTAAGGTAAAAGGCGCCATGTTTTAATGTGCGCGGTCTAATCAGACTAATCATGCATGTAATTATGTGCAGTAAGGATGTGCAATGCAATAATAAGGAAAAAACCCCGGGGGGGGGGGGGGTACTGCCATATATGGGCTATATGGGTATGTGTCGCTGTGAAGGGTATGGTTTTCAAGCAGTTTACTCTAGGATAGGGTATATAAATCAGAGCGTTTGGGTCTAGAATAGGGTATGATTTTTCAGGAAACTGATCAGTTTGTTGAAGATTTTATCTAGACTGGGGAAACGGCTACTCTAGGATAGGGGGATTTTGGGAGTTTACTCTAGTATAGGGTAGCAAAATTCAGCTGAACTAGCTCTGGTATAGGTCAAGGGTTCCAGGGTCCCAGCGGCACATCCCCACCCAGAAATTCCTAAAGTGCCTCCAAAAACTTAACCGTTGTAAGTCTCGTGATCCAGACTAATGAAGGACGAGTGAATCAAATGATGCGAAAGTAGATAGCAAAAATTCAGCTTTTGTTCAGACACTTAAAACATGCTTTATTATGCTTCAAAAAAAAAAAGAAGGTTAAATCCAGAGCAAAAATTAAACGGAGGGAGAGAAGCGACGACCGGAAATGCGTCTGCTGTTCGCAGGCTACAGATGCCTCTAATCTGTAATATTAAGTTACACCCTCCGGCTCCACGCCTGGTTTTTGCCAGGTTATCTTATTATGAAACAGCAAATGATTCACAGGGCCTCCAGTGGGTTATTGTATTGTTTGTGTAAATGCGTTATTTGTCGTATTCAACAATTTCCATGTAATAAGCTCTTAAAGAAGCGGTATGTCATATCTCGCATCAATAACTTGTGTGCTGTCAAGGTTAAATTTGTTATTAACTTTTCTCTGACATTAACTTTTATCTTGATATTACCTTTTCTCTGAAATTGCTCGTCCTTCTGCTTGTCAAAGACAGAACGCCTCCGTTTTTAACCCATCAAGAGTGATCAGCATCACATTTCTCCTTGCAATATTGGTGACAAGAATTAAGGGTATGATCAATTCGGTCATCCTAAGGCAAATTGAGGAATTTTGAAATTACAAGGGCTTCAGCATTATTTTTCTGAAAATTTTAGATGCCATTCAACGTTTTACGAAAGTAAGAAATTTTCTGATTTCTCCCTCCAACGCATTTTCGAGTCCCAAAATTTTAGGTTTCCTTTTTCTACGAAAAATAGCTTAGTCTGAGGAGAGAAATGCAAAAACTGTAAACTTCAGAAAATCGTAGGGAATCTATTAGATAAGCTTCGAAAATTGTACATGAGTGGAACCGTCATCTAGAAATTTTTAGCCTTTTTCAAGCTATAGAAAATTCTGGGCAATATTTGCTTCTCCGAACAGATATTTTACAGAAAGCAGTCGTTGGGTGCCCCTGAACCTCGGCGACCGATGTATGGAGAAACAGTCTGATTGTAAAATCGCTTTTCAATCGAACGAGAGCTAACGAGTATATTTTAAAATAAGGACTTACTAGGGATATTATAGCAGATAACATGGTACACAATAATCGGTTGTTTCATCTTTTATGGAATTGATTTCAGGAAATGCGAGCTTTCTAGTAGATGTAAGCTTACAGTACATTGTCAATATGAGCCTTATAATACATGTAAATAACTCCACGATATAAATTGGGAATAAGACTGATTGTGACTGGATTAATGTTGGGGGTTGGTTGCACGCGCAACACGCTGGCTAAGCGAAGAGGTACCGTGTCTTGCCAAGCTGAGCAAATAAACAGATGTCTCTTTGCTTTATCTTGCTATTTATGAGTCGACTTAAATGGGATAAACCATAGTTAATAGAGGGAATGGTTATGAAACCCGACAAAGTTCTTTGTTGTATGTTTTTGTTCTCTTTTTTGGCGTTGACCCTGCACAAAACACAATAGTTGTTTACTCCGTACTGAGGAACTAACCAATAGAAACGTGCTGGTTACGTAATTCATGCATAACGTATGAACGCAAAACAAAAGATTGTGCAGGGTCGTGGACCTTCCAACATAAATCTTGGCATCTTTGTTTGTTCCTTTGATGTTTGCCGGGCTTCATAACCAGTCACCTCCATTAACTATGGATAAACCGACTTAGTAGCCAAGCTGATGGTGAGCATTTTAATAGGTTTCTCCAGTTTGGGAAGTATAATTACATTCTTTTTAAAACAGCCACGCCAATTGTCTTAAAAAATTTTCCTTTGAGTTGGTGCAATTTGTTTTCTCAAAACAATTAAGATCCATTTTCAAAGTCCATGGCTTTAGGAAAACTTCTGCATGCTTCGGTATCGTGAGTCGTTTTCTTTATTAATTTTTTTGAAATTAAATAAAGAAATAGCTTTTTTATTCTCCCGTGTATTGCGGTGTTCTCTTTTCTTTGAATGCACGAAGTCCTTCCAAACGATCTTTTGTCGGTATTACCTGCGGAAACAAATGTCAAAAATTTCAGCCACAAGGACCTACGAGGTTGTGTTCGTATGGGCGGCCCTCTTTTTAATTTTGTTCCCTTTTTTTCGTTATGTGTCAAAAAGTCAAGCGTAGACTTGTCGTTAGGTCGAATGATGACCGTCGTCATTCTACTACGATTTTCAGCGAGAATGTCGCAGTGACGGAAATAAGTAAGCAAATAATAGAAATTTTATCATTTTGCGATCGGGAGAGGGCTTAACCTCTTTTAATAAAACGAACCTTGTTAACTTTCTGGTGAAAAAAACAAAAAAAAAAAACAGTGAAGCTTTCCGGGATGAATATTGTTTTTGATAATACGCCAAAAAATATATAAGTTTAATCTCGTCCTCGTCCTAAAATTTAAAGGTTTCTAATAAACTCTGCGTAACATTCTCGCCCCAGCGCTAGATTTTACCAAATATAGATGTACCTGTGCGTAGCAGGTCTCCTCAAATGACATGGCAGAAGTAAGGTCAACCTGGAGTTACAATAACAACAACAACATCGTGTTGGTAAGTTAAGTAGAGTCGAACCTGGCGTAAGCGACAACTCAAAATGCCAAGATTTAGGGGCTGTTTACATGGAGGGAGGAAGATCCTAGTACCAGGAAGATCCTAGAAGGCGGACCATCCTAGCGCCATATGTTTTCTGTGTTCAGTTTACATGGAAAGGGTTGTACTTGTCCCTAGCACTAGGAACTTGCTAGCTGAGAGGTAGGAAGATCCTAGCACTAGGGACAAACGCGACGAAATTCCTAAAGTGCCCCCCCCCCCCCCTCCCCGGGGCTACGCAGTCGTTTGTTTCCGTGTTCTGGGCGTCAACATCCGAGTCTGGTTTTTCGATTTTGGATTTTCCTGAAAGGTTGTGATTGACGCCAGTAAAGAGAGCAAAAGGACCCAAATTGCATTTTTAATTTTGTCGTCAGCCATTTTTAATTCCTTCTCTAACCTTCTCTACTTGGACAACTCACGGGCCGAAATTTCTGCATCTCAACCCAACGTAAAGTTATTCCACCTTCTAGGATCTTCCTCCCTCCATGTAAATAGCCCCTTAGTGGTAACTTACGGGAGGTTTTAATCCCGGAGTGTTTTGGGGTGTTCTATTGTTCCGGGTATTTCTACGTCACGTGCGTGGCGAAAGTTAGTACCCAGCCGCATGCCAAGTTATCCGGTTTCTTTTCGAAGTGTTCCGGGTTGTCCCAGGGGTGCTCCGGGGTGCTCCGGGGTGCTCCGGTGTTCCGTATATTAGTGTATATACATCCCAAGCGTGGCGCAAGTTAGAATTCACCTGCATGCTAGGTTTCCCAGGTTTCTCCAGATTGCACATAGTTGACCCAGGAGTCTTTTTGGGTTCCGGTGTTCCTGGTATTAGTACATCACAAGTGCGGCGAAACTTAGAATTCACCAGCATACCAGGGTAGCCGGGTTGTTCCGGAGTGTTCCGGAGTGTTCGGGTTGTCCCAGGGATGTTCCGGAGTGTTCCGGTGTTCCGGGCATTAGTACAACCCAAGTGTGGCGAAAGTTAGAATTCACCTGCACGCTAGGTTTACCATGTTGTTCAAGATTATACTGACTTGTCCCAGGGGTGTTCTGGAGTGATCCGGAGTTCCGGTTTTAGTACATTCCGAGTAAGTCACAGTGTACCCACCTGCATGCCTCTATTGATTGACAATTTTGCCATTCGAACTGCCACAGGTCCCCCAGGTAGAATCTCTTCAGCCAATACGAGGGCTCTTTGATAAGCTGCATCGCCGTTTCCATTCTGTTTAACAGCATAATCTGCTAAGCCTATTTCCTCGGCTTCTACTCCACTGATCATCTTTCCAGTGAAGATCATTTCTTTGGCTTTGGATACACCAATTAGTCTAGGTAGACGCTGTGTTCCGCCTGAAAGAAAAATGCTTGAAAAGTTAAGATCAAAATTATGGTCCGCGAAGCTAGTGAAATCAGAGCGGGTTAGTGCTTTTTGGCATGCAGAACAACCGTTATTTTTCGCGTTTTTCAGGCGAGCGAAGACAAGCGCGAAGCAGGGGCAGAGCCCGAGACAAGCGTGACGGGGAAAGGCGAGCTATCCACAACGAGCGTGTCTTGCGCGTCGTGCTCGCCTAAAAAACGAGGGAAAATAGCGCCATTTCTGCAGGCTAACTGCTTTTGGCAGAGACGTCCTTTCAATGACGGTAGTATAGCCTACGCGTAGCCGCACCTTCCCCCCGACAAAGGAAAAACGGAGAGAGGGAGCTCCCTCTCTCCGGTTTTTCTTTGTCGGGGGGAGGGTGCTCTACACGTAGGCTAACGGTAGTACAGTCAAACCCCGATAACACGGATACTGAGGGGGTCATAGAAAGTGTTTGTATTACTTGGGTGTCCTTATTAAGCGAGTTGAATTTAGAGAAAATGTAAGGGTTTTCTTTCCCCAGGGACAAAGAAAACTGTCATTAATATTGAGGTGTCCGTGTTAAGCAGGCGTCCGTAAAGCGGGGTTTGAGTGTAATTAACTTGTTTATCGCTTGTTTGCGTCTTCTTTCAACAAGTTTTTTCAGAGTTGCCTAGACTACACGTAGCTAAATTTTGGCGGATATTACCTGCTCCAGGAATAATTGCCAAGCGCGTTTCAGTCAGGCCTATTTTGGCATTATCTGCAGCAACCCTGAAGTCACATGACAGAGCCATTTCTAGACCCCCACCCAGGGCGTGGCCATCCAGTGCAGCGATAGTTGGCATGGGCAGGTTATGTAGTTCCATTATTGCCGCTCTTGCTCTTGATACAAAAGGACCAACTTCATGTTCAGGCATTGTGGCTCTTTCTTTAAGATCAGCACCAGCACAAAATATACCTGGACATAACAAAAAGCGCAAATCACAGGGGGAAAAAGCATTTAGCACTTAAACTCCCAAAAGTTGTTTAGATAAGATAGAAAATTAGTATAGGTAATAGCATGATTTGTAGTGATATTTGGCATAAATACCACAACTGATATTTCAAAATTGTTATACGTAATTTCACCAGCCGTTAGGCGAGTGAAATTTGAGACAATTTTGAAATATCACGAGTTGTATTTTTGCCAAATATCACGTACAAATCATGCTATTATAAATTTGTTTATAGTACTACCCACAAAAGGTTTGTAATTTTCACATGTAGGTATTTCAAATTAAGCTGAAATACCACTGCTCTAAGCCAATCAAATTGTAGAAATTTCTCATGTAGTAGTATAAATAGTGCAATGTGAAAGTAAAGCCAAAGAGGTTTCATTTGAATGGTTAAACCTCAGGATTTTGTCCATAGACTCAAACGTTAGACCTACCTTTAGTTACAAGACTCCATTATTCACTCTAAAGTGTTAAATAATGCCATAATGATAAGATGAATATCACTTAGAAAGTGAATCTTTAAGTTCAATGAATTCAGTGTCATACCTGGTGCATCACTCTTGAAGATAACTGTTCGAACATTCTTGTCAAACTTCACACAAGTAAGGGCTTCTGTGAACTTAACAAAAGAGGATTTAATAAACTGTTAATTTTGGGCAAACACTTTTATTGTTATGTGTGCTCTATCAAGGCTTTTGACTTAAAGACGTAATGTTTACAGTACTTACACCCTCTACCTTATGCACTGAGATTTGAATTACTATCAAAATAATAGAACCATGAACACCTTAAATATTTTTGGAATGTTTATTGTGTATTGCTAATCACAGTGAAGATCAGGACAAGCAAGCAAGCCAAAATTAATACTGCTGGCAGTTTATTTTTCTATGCCTGATTGATTACACTGATTGCACACAAAAAACATTCCCGAAATGTTTCTGGTGTTCCAATTTTGTGAGATACACAGTAAAAGGGACCTTCGCTTCAAATAACAAATTATTGGTATATTTTTCCTCATGTACTATTCTACACAATGTTGCAGCCTGCAAAGACAGCTAATTTGATGAAGAAAGTCTTTACGTATGTTATTTAGAGCAAGTCTTAGTATTATAGGACTTCTAAGAAGGTTATTTTAAGAAGATAAATTCTTTTCTAGGCACGCTATGCCATGAGCCCTTTGAGTCTCAGAAAATTGTGATCTAGCTCAACAACAACAACAACATTAACTTTATTATATTGAACAGATATAATTACACCAATTAATGGCTCCAGTGGTTCAAAAGGTGGGTAGCGCTATCCACTGAATAAATCTCTATCTATTGGATAATGCAATTATGGATTTCCATAATACTTATCCGCTGGATAGCTATTTATCTGGCCCCAGTTGCTCAAAAGCTGGATAGCGCTATCCACCGGATAAATCACTGTCCGGTGGATAAATGTTAGGGAAACCGATTGCGCTATCCACTGGATAGAGATTTATCCGATGGATAGTGTTATCCACCTTTTGAACAACTGGGGCCTGGTGGATAGTGCTATCCAACGTTTTGAACACCCAGGGCCAGATCTTCAAGACTCAAAACTCTTTGTGATGCCATCTTATTTTTGTGCATCTTTTTTACTCTTTGCCACCCATCTTGGTTATTATAAACTAGGGTCTTTAGCAACTGATTAAACCTTAGATTTAAAAGCTTGTTATGACAAATCAATAAGGTAAATGTTTCAGGGCTAATGCTCACCAAATTTAGAAACTTTTTGCTCATGGCATTCTTAGCCTCTGGTCTGTTCATAACAAATACTGCAATCCCTGTTGATAAGGTGATAACATATGAGTCACAGGTTTTAGCTATTAAACAAGTTTTATATTAAAGTGTACCACAATTTTAACTGCTACATGACCTTAAAAAGAAAAATCACTCAGAAGTAGACTTCCACCAATCAAATGGTTTGATCACACTGGTAGCCAGTGCTATTTGAATCATTTGATTAAATGAAAACCTTCACAAATGTTTTCAATTTCAATGGCTGTATAGCATTGAAAATACTGGTAAGAAGTTTCAACAGCTCACAAAGATATTGATGGGTTTTTTAAGTTATGCTAACCACAACACAGCCAATGCGGTGGTGGGGATGTATCCAATCATCTGACAATTATGTGAAGCTGGCCAGGAACATCTACGTTTGATAAAATTCTACCAATGAGACAAATACTGGCCATTCCATTCAAAGTCTGCATCCTTCCACTCCACCACCACTGAATTAACCGGGAATTTTAGGGGGAGCTATAGAGGGGGTTTTCAGGAGTCATTTCTGAAGGAGTGACCTCAGCTCTCTTCAACGATCTCTCTGTGTTTGAAAAGAGTAATGGGTTGGCATTTTAATCTTATTTTCCCGAGATGCAAAATTCCTATTTTTCTGTAGGGAAAATTCAAGGGCCCATCAATAGAGGGTGCATATATTAAATGGAATGGCCCATTAACCAAGGATACGGCCATGGGTATAATAAGGCACCTTCGTGCTTTCCCTCTAGATAGCGAAGGCTGAACTCTTCCGATCTTGATGTCGCACTTTCTGTACTGTAGAAAAGTGTATTTGATACAGAATGTCTCCTATATGGCAACACTCTCTTCAAAAGATTGATTAGCAAGGCGCTATTCCCATTTCTGCGACGGAACACAACAGCCGCCATTTTGTTTTTGAAAGTTCAATACGTCATGTATTTTCCCTGATTGTCTCCTTCGTGAGCAATTCTTGTCGCCAGTGCTCTCTGCCGATAATTGTCGAGGAAGACTAAACCCAAAAAGAAAAATTGTACCGCTAATTTTTATTTTGCAAAAACCTTAATCAAGCATATTTTGTTTCGGTTTCATAAAAATCGGACGGAGAAGGAGGAGAAGGAAACAAGGGCGGATCCAGTGGGGGTGGATTGGGTGGCTAGCCACCGCCCCTGTAGAACAGCTCACCGAAAAATATATTACGTGGAAAAACAAACGGAAATATGTGGGGCCAAAAAATATAGAAATACGTGGGTCGCAAAAACCTTGTGAAGCCAACCAGCCTTCGTCCTTCCTAAATCGCCTCGTTTTGGGACAAACGTAGGACAACTTAAAATAAATTAACGTATAGTTTGATGGCCGATTGTTATAATTCCCCCCCCTCCACCCCCATTAAAAAATCCTGGATCCGCCCCTGGGACACCATGCAATTAGCCACCATCGCAGGCAGACTTAATGCCTGATACAGACTATATTGAGTTCTCTATCTAGAACAAGTCCGGCTGCATGCAAGAAGGTGCAGTGGAGATAAAAAATACACAGTCAGAAGATTGACTCCCCCACCCACCCCTCCCCCCCCAAAAAAAAAAGGGGGGAAAAGTTTTTAAAAAAATGATGGAAAAAAAATTCACGCAACGTTGATGGTCATCTTTATTTCAAAGCTGAATTGTTAGTTGTAGATATTTTAAGTTTTAACGCCACCTGCGTTTTATCCTTTATCAAAACTTTGTTGCACAAAAAGTGTCGCGATTTTGGGACTAGAACTAGATACTGGAAACTTAGCCTTAAAACCAATATTCCGGCTCAAATAGCTTCACAATTTCGGCAGCAAAATGCGCATCTATGAAGGAGTATTGATTACTGGATAATTTTGGGATGGGATATGACTTTAACCTCACTTTAAATTTAAAACCAAACATGCGAATGCCTTGCGGCACGCGCCCTCCCAAACCCGACCCGATTAAAGGGGCTGTGTCACGGCAGTCCAATTCATTTTGTCTAATTTTGCCAATTACTCGCCCTCAATCGCTATGGAACTTAAAGTTGTAAGCAAAGAAATTACATGTAAATGACAAAATCAGAGATCCGAGACAAACAAATATGTCTCCTGAGCATTATTTTTGAAGTTGCAAGCATCGGATCAACTTTGAAAAACTGTTAGTCTGAACAGTTTTCAAAAATCCTAATTTCAATCCTTTTCAATCTTCTTCAGTTTTGCCCATCCGTGACATCTGTTGTTTCTGTTATGTTATTCCTTTAAAGTTTTAAGCGGTTATTTTTACGTTTCTCTTAATTTAACGGGCATTTTGCATGTTATTTCCTAATTTGGCTAAATTTCGTGACACAGCTCCTTTAACTCCCAATGTAACGCTTTTTTTTCTAAGGGCCTGTTTACATGGAGGTGGGGGACCCCAGGTAGGAGAGGTAACCCGCTTAGGTGGGATACCCCGACTGTCCATACAATCTCTCGTATGGTCACCCCAAGTAAACGTGATCAAATTAAAATAAGAGATTATATGGACAGTCGGGTTACCTCACCTACCTGGGTTCCCCCACCGCCATGTAAACAGGCCTTAAGATATTTGTTGTCACCCAAGTAAAATATGCTTTACTTTGGGCGCGTTCGTTTGACCGTCAGAACAAGAATAAATGGAATAAACTTTTAGAAATTATCTGTTTAGGCAATTCATCACATCATACCATCTCCAAATCTAAAAATACATTATTAAGATGTATGTAGCATTCCAGTGGTCTAAGAAACCTGCTGGTAAAAGAGATTTGTCACAAAACTTTTTTGCATTTTTATTCCGGAATAGCGTCAATCGAACACACCTTGATCGGTCATCTCTTTTCGTGCTATTTCGTGCTATTTTAAACCATTGAGGTGAAGGCAGCCTCGTCACGCCACGATAATTCGACACTACAAACGGATGTTTTAAGTTTTTGTGTCACGAGGTGACCTCTTAAAAAATCCATGAAAAAAATTGTTTTTGTCTTACTTGGGCAACAAGTACGAACTAGAACTGAGGCAAGAATTCAGGTCAACTAGATTTGCAGCTAACAATCAGTCGAAGGAATCGTCATTCTCACTTTCGTCATGTAAACTCTCTTTGTGTACGTATTCCTCTTTTAGGTTAAGGCAGTCGCAGGGTTTATAGGCCAAGATTCCTTCTAACAGCTTTCGCCCACTGGAAACCATACTTCTGTCTGACAGAAAGTGAATGACGAGGACGAGATTGTTGTCAGGAGACAAGACTTCGCTCGCATACTTCACCTGCTCCAGCACGTGCGCTTGGAAAAGAAGGTGATGCTTGGCATAGACATTGCATTCCCAGTGAAGCCATTTGTTCCTGCGAGACAGACGCCCGTGGCTAAACGATTTGAACGGTTCGTCATCCTCGGTGTTATCCACAATTATCTTATCTCCTTCTTTAAGCATGGCACCCACGTTCGAGCGCGAAGCCTCGAGAGCCAGACCATCGATGGTGAACACTTCCTTTGGGAACAACACCCCTGATATGATCTCATCTTCAAACTCCTCCCTGCTACAAGACCTAACCTGCACCCCAAGCCGATCTTGTTCCTGGTTCACTTTTTTTAGGTCCAACTTAGTCTGATCGATATAGTAGGCTAGGGTGTCTTGTTTGAAGAGAACCTTGTCGGCGAACAGTTCTTGTCGGCTCGCGTATACCTGTTTTGGAGCGTAGAATAACTCTCGGGAGACATTAGGGTAGTTTTCACGAATGTATTCTCTGTTTGCTCCAACCAACTGGGTCTGTAGTCCCTGGCGTCGAAACTGGGGATGAATCCTCTCTGCATCGCATGACGAACTACGCCCTTCGTTCACGACGACGAACGTGCGAAAACCAACGACTCGATCGCCTAGCTCTGCTACAAAAGAGGAACGTTTCGGTTCTGTTAGCCAGTTTTTAAATCTGTTAGGAATACAGTCATGCTCTGCTTCAAATCTATCTTCGTAAGTCACTCGAGAGAGATTTACCACCGCAGTGAAGTCGCTTTCGGAAGCTGGACGGATTTCGAGATGTTTCATTTTGGATTTTTAAATCTGGGATCGGCTACAAGCACAGCGTATAACGTGGTTCTCTGACCAAAGATAGTACTTATGCTTTCACAATTTTTTAAAGAAATTTGAGATAATAGCTCATTGTTAAGTACAATCGCATTCTTCCAATTGGTTACGTGTCACTTACAAGGTAATTATACTGTCTTTTATAAACAACATAAACAAGCTCCAAATTGCAACATTGATCTGTTAGCAATTTGTCGAATCTAACTCAAAGAAAAAGACATCTAACAATCTCTAGAGCTCGTCATAAGAGTAGCAAACGGCTTGAAGTGATTGAAACAAAGAAACAACTTTTGTCAGGTGTTGGTTTGGAGGCCATCTTTATTCTGAGCGCGTTTTACGGCTTGTTGAGCAATTACTGAACAAATCACAAACTATAAGCTTCCTTTTGAAGTGGAAATCTTTGTTTCAGAAGTACTAGTCTCACATTCTGTCGCTCCAAAAAGAAAACAAAATGCTAGCAAGGGTTTGCACAGCAGCGTGTTTCATTTCTGTTGTGGATTAAACACAAATATTTATACAATGGCTACTGCCAACTGAATAAATATTGATGTTTATTGATTAGGAAAGAAAACCGAAATAAAGAGGAATATCGGCTGAGACTGCAAATTGTGCATGTTCCGGTGCCAAACGTTTTTGATTTCGCAGTTTTAGCAAAATTACAGCGAAATTCAGGCAGTAAAAGAAAGTTTCTGTATGGGAATTATTTGGAGTAAAATTAGTTTGCAAAGCTGCAGGCGAATATCTGCTCAGGGTCGATAAATCTTTCGTGTAACGCGGTCCTTTAGGACAGGCAAAAGGCTTATCACTCCCTGTCTTCCCTTGGTCTCAACAGGCGATAAACGATAGCACCGAATTTTCTTCAAAGACTTCTAATGCATTTTCGCTTTACGTAACGAGCATTGCTCGCAATTTCTGGCTCACGGGTTTGGGCCGAGTCTGTGCCATAGTTCAACACATTTAACTGTCTTCTCGTCATTCGTGAAGAATCATATACCATCCACACACTTGAAATTAGGGGAACACAACCTTCCGGCAATGGGGCGTCGGTACGTAAACTCATTAACCGCTTCAATTTGTCAAGAAAGTATGGAGATAGAGTACACTTTCATTGAGACAATAGAGTCATTTATACGCAGGTGACATAAAACTTGACCGAAAGACGCGTCTTTTATTACGAATCTTAGATAGGACATGAAGTGTGCCCCCGGGCGGGAGTGTGCCATTTACACAAGGACAAAAGATGAGACTTTGCAAAGTCGCGTCTTATTTAATACGGACGTACAGAAATGGGAAATTTGTACGAAATGTTTACGTCTCGTCGTGAGGAATTTTTCCTCCTCAGAGCATAATGTTTGTCTATCTAATGAATTGAGCTTTTGTGTGAAGCAGAGGTCTAGCAACGCTATAGCAATTATCTTGTAATGATAAGAAGTGTTAGACAAACATCACAGGATGGATACTGCCAAGGATACTGCAGAGCTGAAGCGAACGGATGAGAATCTGGAAGGTAACCGGTCAAGTCGCCCGAAAGTCATCTCGCCCGAAGTCATATCGCCCGGAACCAGAGTTATGTCGCCCGAAATACATAGTCATGTCGCCCGCAATTTTACCGAGTGTATAAACTTGAAGAAAAGTAACATCTTAAGTAAATCGCAAGGAATAAACTCGTAAAATGTTCACTCGCTAACCTATGCAAATATGAAGTTAAACAAAGACTCCAACATCGCTGTTCATTCAAGATAATGTTCATTCTGGAAACGAGAATGAACATTATCGCGAATTATCGCGAGGGCTCGGGCTCGCGCGCTAACCGCGCGAGCATGCGAACGAAGCTTTGTGACCACGCCTCGCGCGGAAGTGAAGGTGAAAGGAAGGTTAAAGCGTAGTGGAATTTTAGCAATTATTAACTGTCTGAAGATGAGCGATCCTTGCTCCTTTTCCGCTCCAAGTGAGTGTGAATGCACTCACATCAATTGGTTCGTGAACGTGTTGTTCGAGAAACACATCCTCGACTGCCGCGCAGAGCTGGAATTTGAGGTAAAAAAGAACAACGTCGAAAAGCTGGTGAGTATGGTGCTCGTCTTTGACTGCGCGCTATTGATCATCAGGTCTTCTTGTCCCCAGAGGAGAAAAATAATAATTATAGCTAAATTTAAAATTATTCTAAGATGTCTATTCAGGAACTCCCCTTAAATGAAAAGCACAAACAGTAACTGCTGAAAACTGAAAAACTCCAAATGTACTTACGGTCAGGAAGCTTTATACAGCTGTAAAGTGTTTCCCAAAAGAAATGCCCTGGGGGTGATACGAGTAAGTTTGACCAGTGCTTTATTGAAAGGCCTTTTCGAAATTGAAATTCTTTATTCATATGTTGGCTCATATAGTTTGTTACATGATGTTTGACAAGTGTACACGTGTACAGTGAAGTCTTGCTCTCCAACCAAGAAAGTGCCCCCCCCCCCCTTCCCCGCCACCCCCACCTCACCTGGCCTGTTGTATCCATGGCTCATTGTGGAGGCCATGTTAGAGTGAACAGCGACATAGGACAGCAGAAATGTGGAGAAACGATTCAAACATGGGTAGAAACTGTGACAGCAACAAAGAAAATCCCAAATACATTTATGATAAAATAAAAACAGCAAAATGGCTTCCCTCCCTAATATGCAAAACAAAAGGTTTTGTAATTCAGACTAGGGATATTCTTAGCCACCCAGGAGGGCCCCATTCATGCAACAAGGATTTTTTATGTAACATCATTTCTTGAAGGATGTGGGAGTGAATGCCGCTTATGCTTAGATTAACTGGACGTACGCATATTTACTTATTCATTTTAGCATCCGAGCTCATATATGCATTTAGTTTTTATATTGTAAAATTAGAACTTAACTTCAAAGTGTTAAAGAGTAAATTTAGAACTTAGTTTTAAAGTGTAAAAGAGTACTTAGCTTGAATAGTGTTAATTTCTGGCTTTTTTTATATGTTTTATAGTATTTAATTAGTTTCTTTTAATAATGTAATTTAGTTTTAAAGGTGCCCCCAATTAGTGCCAATAGGCACTAGAATGATTAGACACTTTAATAAAGGTTATGTATGTATAATGTATGTAAATAGCCAGCTCTGAATGTAGCAATATTCCCATTACATGCTTAATGTAATTACTTGTCCCTTTAGAGACAGATCACAAGCTTGCTTACTAAGAAATTAAGAGTATCACCTTTGCTGTGTTTTATTTTTCAGGTTCTTGATACTCGTGATTTAACCATCAGTCAAGTTACAAATGATGCAGGAGAGATCTTGAAACATAGCCTTGGTGATGAGCACCAGGCATTTGGAAAACCACTAAACATTGAGTTACCTAAAGGCCTGAAAAGGTAAAAGTTTCCTTGTTATCATTCCTGCTATACGTACCTGCTGTAGTTACAAGTTTTACATCAAAAAAGCACTCATTATATTGGGGTTTATTTTATTGGGGTCATGTCTTTTCCTGGGGTGTGGCAGTGGTTAAAGTAGTTCTCAGCCTTCCAGTGCATGCTGTCAGCCTTTTCTGTTAAAATATATCTGTGTAGTTCTTATCTCAGCCGGCACGATTGCAAACCAAGACGTTATGTTACAATGAGAGATAAGGACGAGATGACAAAAGACGGACTGCGAACACTTTCGTAGTAAACAAACCCTCCGTCAGCCCAGAAATGGAGTAGCTGATTGGTCAATTTTACAGCTGTTGACAGATCATTGACTGGTCTGTCATGAGATTGCAAGCGATGAAAATAGTCACACGTCATAACTAACTACAAAAAATAACGAACCAATTCAAGCTGTAAAAGAAAAATAAGAGACTGCTCGCAGTCTACCTTCTGCCAATGTGGCCTGGACTTAAAGCCCTGGCAGAGGAAATGTCATAAAAATATGTGAGTTGAGTTCCCTAGGTACTTCAGGGTACTCCAGTTTTCCACTCTCCTGAAAACCAACATGATTTGTAAAATGGTAGACAAGAAACCACACCATAGATGTGCCACCCATAAAACATTATTTACTCTTTTCTGTGTATCTTTTAATTTCTGCCTTTAGTGGTTGCAAGGTGGTAATCAAGATTAGTTACCAGACTTCCTCAACTGCATCGGCTGCACAATGGCTTACTCCTGAACAGACTGCTGGGAAAAAGTATCCCTACTTCTTCACTCAGTGTCAGGTGAGGATAAAAAAAAATATGATAATAAATAAATTATCTTAAAACTTTTGCAAATTTCGAATTTTGATGTTTGAACTGTTATCTTTCTTTTACAGGCAATCCATGCTCGTAGTCTTATCCCATTTCAAGACACACCCTCTGTAAAGACATCATATCAAGCAGAGGTAGGCTAGTTTGGATTTTACAAGACTATATCTTTTTCAAAACAAAAAAATGCTGTCTGGTTAGCTCAGTTAGATTTGTGCCAGTATGCCAAGCAAGAAACTATGGGTTCAATCCCTGGACCAATCTGAGGAGAAAGCGCTGCCTTTGTAATTTCATCTGCAAGTGGCTAGACAAGTCTTCTTTAGGATGAAAAACTGTAGGCCCCATCTCGTGGCCCTTGTTCTCATAAAATCTGGTGGAATGTTAAAGGACCCAATACACACTGTCTTTTGGTAAAGAGCAGGGTATGCATTCCCTTGTGTGGTGTTCTATCTCAAATTCACTTTTACAGGGGAAAAATTCACAAACCATTACTTACAGTGTAACAATAATAATTATAAACTGCACTATATTAGTAGCCTAGCCAGTAGCTAAGGGCCAACCAGGGCGCAGTAACACTATCCAATCAATAAATCTCTATCCAGTGAATAACACAATTGTTTTCCCTGATACTTATCTACTAGATAGTGATTTGCTTGGTAGGGGCGGGGAGAGTGGTTAGAGTGAGGGAACTTCTCCGAAAGCAAAGTATATCCTTTCAGAAAAGGGAAGAGGCAAATTAACCATCTTACCCTGCAATATACAATTTATCAATAGAAAACTCTGCATTAATTGTGCGGGAACATAAATAGAATGTTGTCTCTATTAAAAGGTGACAGTTCCTAAGGATCTTGTTGCTCTGATGAGTGCAGTAGGAACAGGGAGCTCTGTACATCCACAGAATCCTGATTTGATGGTGTTTACATTCACTCAAAAGGTATTTTACATACATATGCATTTCAAGCGTCCTAATCACAGGCTCTTATATTGCCACGGCCTAGTGGTAATGTAAAAGAGGTTTCCTTCGAATGGTCACACTATAGGATTTCACCTAATGTGAACCAACCTGTACAGTACTGATAGGATACTGGAGGCCTGGCCCAAAAGGGTACCTTTTTTGACTTCCAGAATGAGAAAGGGAAGAAATTTCAGCAGAAGATCTGTCATTTCAGTCTGTGAACATCATTATAAAGCCCGAAAGGTTAACAGAAGAATTTTATAGCTGTGAAAGAGTAGAGAAAATGTTCTGGTGTTGTAATATATTCACATTTAAAATAATAATAGAGCATTAACACACAGTGGTTATAAGGCATGCAAAGTTCTAAACTCAAGGTATGTGATCGTGAAAGGAGTATACCATTTTGTCAACAATTGAAGGTATTATGAAAGGGGTACCTTTTCTGCCAAGAATAGTATATACTTAGATCAGAAGGCTAAGGGGTTGGACCTTTGGGTGGAGCCTCCCTGTATTAAACTTTTTTGAGTACCTCTCGGTTTATTATCATCACAAGTTACATCCCTATCACATGTTAGTCTAGTTTCATTATTGTGAGATAGGTAAAAAGGGGAGCTGATAATCAAAAGGAAAGAGATTTTATATAACCTCCCTTTTCATTTCTCTATACAGGTTGTTATTCCAAGCTACTTGATCGCTCTTGTTGTTGGTCCTCTAGTCAGTCAGTGAGTAAAATACATAAATCCTTTCACCCCTGATGGTGGCCTTAAAAAATTCAAATTTTGTTTGGTAAAATCCTAAGAAATAAACAGCACTATGCAAGAAATCCTGCCAAGTTAATGAGGTTTCATTTGAATAGTAAAACCACCAGATTTCATCCTTTGATGAAAAAAGTTACAATGACAAATTTAAAATCTCTTCACATTTCATGGTCTTGGAATGATCAAAGGGGTAACATTTGCTATTGTTACTATAATTTACATTAGAATTACATGTATGTGCTGTGGGATTTGAAACAAATAAAACCTTAATACTTTTCAGGCAAGTTGGTCCTCGTTCTAAGGTGTGGACAGAAACAGAAATGCTTGAAATAAGTGCATGGGAGTTTGCAGAGGTGAGCCCTTTTGCCCTATGGACTCTTTTAGGAAAAAAAACGTGCAGTAGCAAAATTGTTAAATAGCAGTAAAGTCATTGACATCGTCCGACTACACCTTATTTGACAGAACTCCAATCTGCAGGTTTCTCTGTGATTACATGTACGGCCTTGTTCCTTGGATGCATGCCATGAATTATTTTGCATCTTGGGGATTTTTATGCATCAGGGATGCAGAACACACTGTTATCCAAATCACTGAGGGCATGGTATTTTATTTGCTTAACTGGCAGGTTGAGTCTCAGCTGGCTGTTGCTGAAGAGATAACGTTTCCGTATGTCTGGGGAACTTATGACCTGCTGATTCTACCACCATCATTTCCATATGGAGGAATGGAGAATCCCTGCCTTACTTTTGTAACACCGACATTGTTGGTTGGAGAGGGGGTGAGATGTTTGTCAATCAACATATTGTGTGTCACTAGCTTCTGTAAAGAAATTATGACTGAAAATTGCTATTGAGTATTATATTAGTAAAATCCAACTAGTGGTCTATTTTCAATGCTGCATTAGTAGGCTACATGTTATAGCCAACTTGTAGCAAAAAGCATCGGCTTTGAAAACCAAAACAATGGCGGCTGAATTGCGTTTTGCTAGCTAAAGTTGTTTTGTCTTGATATTTTTGACCAACTAGTTGGATTTTACTTAAACAATTATTCCTCTCGTCCTCCCCACTCTGAGTCAATAGCTCATGAGGCCCTCTATTGATACAGAGCCCATTCAGGCTTGAGGAATAATTGTTAATTATCACTGGTATTAGCATTTTAATTATCATTATCTTTTTTTTCTTCCTGCAGGGTGGAAGACCTCTCACTGATGTAAGTTATTGTTGTTATTATTATTTTTCTTTTTTCTGCAAATAAAGGTATTCCTCACCATTGAGCAGTCCTTTTGTCTTCCCCCTGGAAAGGGGCCCGGTGGGGGGGGGGGGGGGGGTACTCCCTATAATGGCCTATACAGGCGAGGCTCCGCCTGAAAGGGGTACCTTTTTCAGGTAGATGAAAGGGTAGGGATTTCACTTGTTGAAGTATGTGGAAGGGTAGGGAAATCTGTTATTGTGGTCTGTAAAAGGTCCCAAAGGGCTAACAGATGCATTTTATGTCCGTAACAGTTCATAGAAGACGTTACTCGATTAATGCAGAAGTCGTTTTTGAGTAAACCGAAATTGAGCATGTAGAAAACGGTTCTGTTAGCATGGTTGAGATACCCTTTAATGGCACAACGATAAACCGCCTTCTATTGAGGTTCCACAAGGGAAACCTGGGGGCTTTGGAGTGACTCGTATTTCACAGGTTTCTTCAAGGCGCAAGGTGAAAAAAAAAATGATATAATATGTGTGCAGATAACTTTTTTTTCCTCATTTATCAGGTAGTGGCTCATGAGATATCCCACAGTTGGACTGGCAATCTCGTCACTACTAGAACCTGGGAGCACTTTTGGTATGTAAGTGCGGCCAAGTCTGTCCGCGTCAGTTTGTACATTGTACTACATTACAGTCAGCTCTCGGTTTCAGGTCATTTCGATCGAAAGTCCATTCGCCCGTTAGGAAAGAGTTGTATAGATTAATCACGCCTTGAAGTTGTAAGCATGTCCAGGGGGCTGTCCACGACGCGCCGTGAACGTGAACGGAAGTGTTCGAGAAGGAAGGTAACCTAGGAGCGAGGTGACCGTGAAACGAGGTGACTGTGAAGTGGGATGAGCGTGAAGTGAGATAAGCATGAATTGAGAAACGAGATGACCGTTAAGCGATATGATCGTGAAGCGAGGTGAGCGTGAACGAAGTGACATGATTCAGCTTTAATTCGGAACCCTCCAAAAACATTAATTTACAATTAATAACATTTAGAAATAAAAGTTATTTAGAAATTACCTGCTGACATACTTGTTTCCGTGCAGGTTAAACGAAGGGTTCACAGTCTTTCTAGAGCGCAAAATTCTGGGCCGAAGAAAGGGTGAAAAGATGGTCGATTTTGCTTACATAGGTAAGACGAAGCTTAAAGTTAACTTTGTGAATTAAATATTCATATGAAATTTATGTCCGTTTAATTAATAAATGTAACTTTTCTAAATAGCGTTTTACGTGATGCTGGTATGTATGATTTTTAGAGTTGATGTGATGTTATGCTGTTCTGAGGGATTTGCTCTTTTGGCTTTGTATTCGTTTACATGTTGACGAATACTCATTTGTAGTAAAGTACTAAACTCAGAGTTTTAGGAAACGGCCGAATCCACAGAGTTTCAGGTTCTTCCTTCATATGCTAGATATTTCGGTGTTAGTTCATGTGCTTTCTAGAATTCATCATGAGCAAATGAAAGCATTTTTGAAAATAATTATTTAGGATTCAAAGTGTTATTTTCTAACCTTATTGGCTCACCGCATGAATATCTGTTACGAATATCTTCATATTTTTTCTTGGAAAAGAAGGCAGGGCATTTTGAAGAAATGATTAAGGCTTTTTTTGTCTTTTTAATAGGTGGCTGGAAAACACTGAAGGATGCAGTAAGTTAATAATAGTTTGCATGTTCGTCAGAATATAACTAATATTATTAATAATAATGACAATTATGGTGATAACATTAATAATACTTTATAGCTATTATCGCAAAGTTTTGGTGACTGAATCACCCATAACAAAATAGTTGAACCTTCGCTAAATGTAGTTTATACAGACACCTACTTTATATAAACACTAAGTCGTAGTCCCAGGGACATACAAATACAGTGCAGACCAGAACTAAGCGAACCACAATATACGCGTAATACGCGTCAGGCCGGACACATCCATGCATCTGAGCTGACGAACATATGCGTCTGCTCTGAAATGTGTCAGTGCACATTAAGACGCATTAGTATGTATGAGCTATCTCTTTGTTTAGAAGTATAATGTTTGCAGTTTGTAAAAAGTCAACAAGAATCAAACTGACGGATCATCAACAAACACACAAACAACTGCCTCAAAGGGGTATTTCTCCTAAGCGGACATTAATTTTGTGGTCGGTAAAATGCTCTTACTGGAGGTTCGACTAAACTTGTTTATTAAGCTTTCCACTGACTCTTAGTCTAAGCTCTCTTTCCTCTTCTTATGAACAGCTGAAGCAGTTTCCAGATAACAGCCCCAAGACACAGCTTGTAGTGGACCTTAAGGACACGGATCCTGATGATGCATTCTCCAGTGTACCTTACGAGAAAGGCTCCTGCTTTTTATACTACTTGGAAAAGATCCTGGGAGGACCAGGTTAGATGTTAACAAAATAACCATATAGCATGTATTAATACAAAAGGAATATCAAGTTTAATACTAACCTAATAAGAAATAAAGAATTATGTTTGAGGTTTGTTATGGCATCCGGGAAAATTTGAAGTCATGGCAGTTTTTGAACCTTTGATTCTCATGGATTTAAAATCTCCTTGTTGTTTTTGTTTTTTGCTTTGTTTTCTTTGTTTGCTTGTTTGCCTTTATTTTGTACATGTATATTTTTTGTTTTCATCCGTTTTTTGTTCTATGATAATGGTACCATAAAAACTGAAAAATTTTTCAATTTTTTACAAAGCATGTGCCTCATAATTATTATTTCTTTTTCCAAATGTTATCGCCAAATTTCACATGTTCTCCTACAATGATTTTGTTAACCAATACTGTTGGGGTTGGATAACGTATAGATGTGCTTTGAGAGTAACTGGCGGTATTTTGAAACAGTTAGATACATAAATATCTCCATCATTGTCCTAACTTTTGATACGTCATGGCGCGCGAACTCTTCCTTTCACCTTAAGGATTTATTCTTGTCTGATTCATTGATTTATCGTTGCAGGGGTTTTTGAGCCTTTTCTCAAGAAATATTTGGAAAAATACCAGTATCAAACTGTTACAACAGATGATTGGAAAGAATGCCTGGAGGAGTATTTCCATGATAAGGTGATGACGAAATTTCTCTTAGAAACTCTCAATTTCGTTAATTATTCGAAATGCAAAGGCAATAGAACTTAACAGCCTGCCTTTCAGGTAGACTACGAGTAGTCCCCAGTTTTCCTCAGGGATAGTAGAGCGAGCTTGATTGATTTTTGGGTGTTCTTTTTGTTGGTTGTTCATGAAGTAAGAGATACGGTTGCGCGGAAACTGATCGAGGACAAACGGGTAAACGAGGGGGAGGAGGCAGAGGGAATAGTAGAAGTTTTCTCACTGCCTTCTTACTCTCTCTTATGATGATGTTACTGCTGTTGTTGACGTAGCTGCTGCCGCCACCTTCGTAGCGTAAATTCGCTATTTTCAACTCTATTATCGGTCAGCTTCAGGTCCTGTTCGATAATTTCGTCAAAACTTTCCTGCTACGCTGCGTCGCATCATTAAATATCGTCTCGGTGTGTAATATGTGATAGGTCTCGTGGTTGATGAAATGAAATGAACGTTATCTCTTACAATTTTTGTTTGTCTTTTTTTTTAAAAGAAGTCTTTGTAACTTCGCTCACTTTCAACATGCAGAAAGATGTTTTGAAGCAGGTTGATTGGAAAGGTTGGCTGTACACCCCTGGAATGCCCCCTGTTGACGTGATTAACTGGTGAGTAAGGCCAGTACATACTGCATTGGACAAGTTGTTCAAAGGTCAATAAGCGTATATCTAGGGTAATAGCTACCGTGACAAGTCATACGCTCAATTTCCAGCTTTCCAAGGATAGAGCCATGTCTATACTATACTGGATAGCTTATCATACCCCTCCCTTAAGCCAACATTTTGCCCTAAGTAAGAAGTAAGAGTTAATGGTGGCCTAGGGGAGGGGTAGGTGGACAGTTTCCCGGAAACTTATAATGATCCAAAAATTCTCCTGCCCAGTATGAAGAGTGGCGCAAAAACCTATCTGAAAGCTGTGGACACACTATATAGCTTTCTTCGAAGGATCTTTAGACCAGCCTGTAGAAGCAGTGTCCTCTCCAGAATTGTGTGATTTGTGGCCCAGTGAGCCCAGGCCTTGAAGTTTCTGGGCCATTTAAAACAAAGAATGGGTCACAAAAGTTCACTCTGTTTAAAGTTTCCAGCTGAAATTTGTGTAATGTTAGAAGTACTGGAATAAAATCAAACATTTTAACGTACTGTTTAAAAAACGAACAGGAGTGCATTATCAGGTTTTAAAAAATGTAGGTTGTTTGCCCACGCTGCAAAAAACAAACAAAAATGCCAACACAAAACAAAACAAAATTGCACAAGCATTGTTTTCTCTTTGGGATGACTGCAATACCCAGGAGAAGTAAAAAACAAAGGTTATCCAAAATTTGGGGGGGCAAACAAGGTTTATTACTGGAGATGTGCAAATGGTGAATTGACCTTTATTAGGAGTACAGGATTAAAGATCTAAACACATTGTCTTTATTAATTAGGTATGACACGACTTTGACCGTTCCCTGTACCACCCTGTCTGACAGATGGCTGAAGGTTGGTTAACCCAAAATGTTATTGTTTTTTACGAATATTATGCAGAATATTTTCCGTGCTAACGCTGTTCTAGTATAATTCAAACCTACTTTTAAATATGCCCCGATGGTTGGAAAGGAAAGGCACCAAAATAAATCTCACAAAAGAATGGGCTTAGTTTTCAACATAAATTGACGCCTAACAAATTACTCATTTTGAATTGACACCCAGGGACCCAGAGGGGAGGGGTACTGCCATATACAGGGGTAGGGGTAGAAGCTTACAAGCAGTTTGATTTGGACCAAGGTATAGAAATTGATCAGTGCTGTGAACGTTAAAGTCTCTGGTTCATTGTTAGTCTGAGATAGGACAGAGATTTTTGGTGCCTGGTATAGTGTAGCACAATTGCAGTTGAACATATTCTGGAGTGCGTCAAGGGTTCCACGATCCTAGCGGCACAGCCCCACCCAAGCATACCTAGAGTGCCCCCCGGGACATAACTTTCAATTTTTTTTGATCTGAGTAGCCAAATCGACAATGTTGCAAACCAGCAAGGCCAGAAACTATAGGACTATAGCCTCCCTTCCAGACTTTCTTAGCGCTTCGCAACGCGTTAGGCGTGACTAATAACGTCTGCGTTGGAGGCTGCCGTGACTACAGAAACAAAAGTTCTTCTTCTTTGGGCTTAAAGTGCCCATAACCTAAAAAATTTTATTTTTTCATCTGAAAGTACATATTAAGACAGGAATTTCTGCGAAAAAATTTTGCGATTTGAACAAAACGTGATTGAATTCTAATATTACTCTCATGTATCACAGGCCAGCGAAGGAGATCTGGACTCATTCTCTGCTGATGACATCAAGGATTTCACACCTCCGCAAGTTGTTGAATTCCTGGCGCAGCTTGTTGACAAGGTAAAGACAGTAACTACAGACCTTTAAACGAAAAAGAGGACGAGTCTTGATTAAATTTTTTCGACTTATTCTAAAAAAAACTATACACCGCGGAAAGCTTCATTGTGCGTTTTTCCACCGGAAAAGTTAGCACTATTATCTTTATTGAAGGAGGTCAAGCCCTCTCTCGATCCCAGAGTGATAAAACTTGTTACATTTGATAGAGCGGTTTTCATTTGAGTGTCGAAAAGTAATTGGTTTTGCACTTTCTACACGATGCGATTGGCTTAAAAGATTCGCGCCACCTTTTCATCCAATCAGAAGTAAAACCAAAGCCAATTGTGACGCGCTCGCATGCATTTTCCCGCGCTTTGCGTCAGCCACATGTAATTACTTCGAGTTTTGATTGGTTCAATGTATTGTCTGTGTCCTATGTGATTGGCCAGAGTAATTACTTTGGTTTTGGTTTTACGACACTCAAACGAAAACCACTCTAACTTATTTCCGCCACTACGATATTCTTGCTAAAACTCATGACTACGGCTATCACGTTTTCCCGCCAAAATGACTCTGGTTCACGCGCGCGCACTACTTAGTGTTGAGAAAATCTCCTACTCCTTGTCCTTCACAACCCCGCTGACACGGCCATCTTGGCAATACAGGCAAATTTTTATGACCCGTTTGTGGCCTTGTTGACGGGGGTCCACTCCCAGGTGTTTTCAATGTATTTAACTACCTTTTGTCTTTTTTCATCGCGCGTAGACGACTACCGGGAAGCCGTTTGCTCTAACGCACCTAAAGAGGATGGATGAAGTTTATGACCTCACTCCATCAAAAAATTCTGAAATCAAATTTAGGTGAGTCAGTCTCTCAACGATTCATTTAAGTAAGTAATGAACTGGCTAAATAACTAGCTAAAAAATACATAGTTTGAACGAAGGTGGCAGTGAAATCATTTTTTCCCGCATTTAAAAGCTAACATAGACGGAAATGCTTAATGTTCATTCTAGCGTTTAGATGTTACATTCCCGTTTTGTATACTAATGACCTTTTTTCTCATACCCTAGTAAGTGGCATTTCTTCATGTCCATCATTGCCCACCCTTTGGAGTGTAAGGTGTTGTTCTAATAGCTCTTTCCTTGATATCCCCGGTTTGTTTACTGTACTCTTGTCTTAAATTACCATATAAGCATCTAATAATTGCTCTAGAGGGAAACATTTGATTTTGTTTCCTGAAGGACCAATGTATGAAATTAAATCTCAGCGAGCAGTCAACATTCGATCAGTAAACTGTTACCCTCTGACGTCATAAATGCTGCAATGTTGTCCGCTCAGAGACTTTTAGCGGGAAACACTTTTATTTGTTAGATGTCGTGTGACCTCGTAGTAACCAATGAGAGCGCGCGTGGCTAGGGAAAAAACTTCAGCTTTATAATGATGGATTTTATAACAATTGTTTTCCTTGTAGGTGGTTGAGACTTTGTGCAAGAAGCGCCCATCAGGATCGTTATCCTGAAATAGTGCAGTTTATTATCATCCAAGGACGAATGAAGTTCATCAGACCATTGTACAAGTAAGCACTGCACCCCTTACGAATCTTCCATTATCCTTCTTGCATACTTATTAGCATTTAGTTATGAGAAAGTCAGCCTAGTCGAGCAGGCTCGCTGGGAAAGACCGTAGGCGCTACTAGAGTAAGCCGAAGGGGTGGGCGGGAGGGCGCAACTCCAACTAAAGTTAGTCTAAATGACAAGTGAAAAAAATTAACCCATGCTTGTATATTTACGCGAAGTAAAATGAATATTGATAAGGTATAAGAAGTGCGCCTTACGATGTATAAAATCGTCGAATTTGAGAACCCCCGTTGCCGTCCGTCCACACGAAAACGGTGATCCCGCGTTTTGAAAGATCGCCACACTAGGGATTGTTTTATTAAAAAAAAAACCTGTGTTTGTGATGCCCAAAAAAGGCCTTTTACATGTACACAAAAGGCTAAAACAGGGCTCGAAAAAATCCCGTCCGGTGGTCTAGGACAAGTGACTTACTTGCCCAATGAGCAAGGCTCTGAGCAAGTAACCTCTAACAAAGTCATTAACTAAGACGAGCAAGAAGTGGCCCCCGGCAAGCAAGATGGGAGAGCTACATGGCCGAAGGACAAGCTGCAATTCAAGTTTTTTTCACAAGCGAAGGTTTCGGAGTCAGAGTCGTAAGCGGAGTCGTAAGAGAGCTTATGACCTAGTGAAAAATCAAAAATCGGAGTCGTAAGCGGAGTCATTAGAGCGACGGAATCGGAGTCATAACAGTCAAAACATTTCCATTTCTTCCGACTCCGCTTACGACTCGGTCGCTTACGTTCCGCTTATAATTTAGTGAAAACCAGATTGTCGGAGTGGGAAGCAGGAGCGGAAGGATAAACCAATTACAGTGCACGTTCCCACGCTCTGTGATTGGTTTAGTTCTTCCGCTTCAGCTTGCGACTCCGACGACCCAGTTTTCACTCGATCGTAAACGGCGGAGTCGTAAACGGAATAAGAAGAATCAGAATGCTGTTTTCACTAGATCGTAAAGTTTTACGCTTTCGATTACGACTCCAACCCCGATTCCGTCGCTAGTAAAAACCAGCCTTAAAACGGGGAAAAAAATCTCCGTTTTCAAAAATATCCGGATTCTTGTGAACGGGGCCTAATTCTTCCTTTTTTTTATTTCTTTAGGGAGTTGTATGCGCGTGAGGAGTCAAAGAATTTAGCTATAAAAACATTCGAAGAACATCGAGATTTCTACCACCCTATTGCCGCAACACAAGTAGCAAAGGACCTCAACCTGGAATAAACGGATGAATAGTGAAAAGAAAGAGCGAGATAAACGAATGGGAAATGGACGACCAGACTATTTATTTGATTGACGTAGACGCGGACCGCGAATAATTATAAGCCCTATTGAATGCTAGAAAAAATAGAAATCATGATCTGAAATTACAAGATGCTTCTTATGGAGAGATTCTAAAAACATACGAGTTTAAACTAAACATAAAAAGAAAGACTGGAGTAAAATAGTTATTGATGGCCCACTTGTTTGTTTTAGTAAACCAAGAAACAAGGATATTGCCGCGCGTTTTACGGAATATTTGCGACAAGGATGATTCGTACAGAGAGCTTTTATGAGTCTTTATGAGTATTATTGTATTATGATAATGTCGCGCTCGGCGTCCCGTTCTTGGCCTCCAAAACGCTCGAACCAGTACCCCTGTTTAGTCCATGACTCATCTATTGGAGGTGACGAGAGAATAAATCCCCGTAAAAAATTAATAAGTTTTAAAAATACTGCTTGTCTCTTTATCCCACTTTTCTACGTCCTTTTCCTGTGTTTCTAGCTTTCAGTCCCCCTTACGTCCTTAAAGGAGCTGTGTCACGAATTGTATCGAAGTACTAACAGTACGAACTGCCACGAGACTAAGTGAAACTTTAAAATAAACGCTCAAGAACACTTGAACGAAAAGGCTCTACTTTATTGCAATCATAGCCGTCGCCCTCCCCCCTCCCCTATTTTGTTTTTCTTCTAAGCTATCAATACCTTTTACTTACAAATAAAATCTAAAAGCACTAAGATTCATGTGCGCCTGTAAATAACCCGTCAACAAATTCAAATGTGTTTGCGGTTTTCTTAACTATCTTTAACTGAGGTCGCATGCCACAATTCCTGGAAAATCTGTCACAGTGAAATGACCGGACTGAGACTAAGAGACTCCCCAACCAAAACCCCTGGGCAAGAAGGAAAAGAAAAAAAAAGTTGATTTTTAGCGGAGCTCTCGCGCGCGCAGCGGAGCACCATGGGTAAGAAAATTTTGGTTATCCATGCATCCGAGGAATAGGCCACTTCCGAGTTCCAAAAACCCTCACTTTCAAAATGAGGCCAAGTGCACAACCTTTCTTGTGAAAATGAGTTTCATTTGCATGAGAATGTAAAATCATTTCCATATCAAAGGCTGAGCACTTAACCTCGTGTTGATAAGACCGTACGACATTTCCTCCAAAAAACGTGTAACCAGGAAGTTTCTGGAAGTTTCACGTTGAAGTCGTGCAAAACAACGGCAAAGAAATGTACAAAAAAATGTGCTGCACGTGCAAAGTTGTTCTTTTTTGGCTAGTTAGACCTGTTATTGTTTTTTCATCGTTCTCGTTGCCTTCGCCGCTTAGCATTACACGATTTCGTATCTTGTTTGAGCACACTTTGAATACAAACAAGAGCTTCGCTTTTAGCCCCGGCTAAATCTACATATTAGGGATGAACAATCCCTTTCTTTTATTCTGTTGCCCAAAACCTTGGAGACAAATCTGAATTTGATATATCGAACTGGTTTATTGAAGGGTCATTTAGTTTCCCCGGGGTAAACCTACCAATGAAATCCGAGTTCTGGACGATTTTGCGAGTACAGTGCGTGATTATCTACAAAGAGCAAACAAACAAATGAGATTTAATTTCTGAAAGAAATATATGGTTTTATGCTGACTGATCAATATTGTATTTTTCCAGCTACCAGCAAAGGAGGGTTTTCCTGTCATCCGGGTGATTTGTCACGAAAGTGTCATTTATGTCACGGGTCATGTAAGTCACGGAAGCGAGGCAAAAGGCCGTCCTTCCTCGCGTTACAAGACGTACAGTCCAAAATATCCCATAATGGGTTTGTGATTATTTTGTGTCCCAGCAAACAGAGCTCATCCAAAGCGAGACTCTGCCAACATCAATAACTAACTTAATATGTAAAGGAACGTGAAGCATAAATGACAGAAAATGTTCTTTTCGAACAGTGCTGTTTTTCACACTTTTTTCATCATTATGATTTTATTTATTTATTTATCTTCTGGCATAAAAAATTGCTTTCTTTTGTTGATACGTGTTTATATATTGGCGCAAACAGTAGGAATCGTTTAAACGCGATAAAAGACTTCCTAGGCGATAAGCAGAAAGCTTTTGCCGTACAGGAATACATCAAGAGCAAATAACAAAGATTTCTGGCTAACCCAGTGAAGCCTAATCAACCTTTGTTTCTGTTGGGTTTACACGTGCAATGGTAAAAGCCAATCAGGAAACGCTATTCTAGTCACGAGGTATCTAGTGGCGCCAAATGTAAATTTTAAAGGTATGTTGGCAAAGGAACATGCAAATTTACCACCAAATGCTGCCAACGATTCTGTGGACTCTAAGAAGAGAAAAGTTCTCCTTTACAAGCTTACTTATTTCGTAGTAGTTTTTATCTTTTATACCAGAATGCTAAAAGTAATAACATGAAGGGATTACTCGACTGGCTGAATTTAAAACGGAGAGGTATGTAGAGGTTGCCTTTGAGAGCATAATTTACGTTTAATTCAGTTGGAAAGGGTACTCTTAATGCGAAGAGCGGCACAAACATATGCTATTTTGTAGCTTAACTTCCATATTTGTCAATACTGGTAATCTTGCTCATCGAGAATTAATGTTTGGTCATTGCAGAAATTACGAGTGGAATTAGAACTACCGACAAACTCAAATATCCATGGTTATTGCCGCACAAGAATCAACACGTGGCCAGCACGGAATACAGCAACAACTCAACCTTAAAAAGGTACTAGACTTGCTTGTCTTTCAAATAAGCCTTTCAAGCCTTACTTGCTTGTCTCTCAAATAAGCCTTTGCTTGTCTTTCAAACTTTAGCATTTTTAGAGAGGGAATAACTTTGTTTCAGTAACTTTTTTTATTGAAGCATTGCAGCATTCGCTCCGTATGTGACAACAACTTGACTTTACAAAATGTGGCAACATGGAACTGGTTTTCAGTTCTCTAGTTTATTATTGAAACTGATCAATTACTAGATTTTTTATTGAAATTTTGTAAGATTTACAGTATTCTGATATTAGTACTGAAGCTAGATTTTTAACAGTAAGATATTATCCAATTGTGAGGCCGGTTATTTATTTTTTTGGTAAAATTTCTGCTCGGCCCTTATTGCGCAGCACGTTGATAAGCGTTTTAACACTCAAAAGTGCTCTCATATTACATTATGAGTCGGATTTCCTGCATAGTAAAATGCACGTGGAGTCATATACGATTGCTTTTTCACGCGTTTCTCAGCCAACGATAATTAAATAGGAGGATTTTTACCAATTATAAGAAACCATTCTGGCTTTCCCTCAATTGAATGCTGAATGGAGAACAGGCACATTGAGATTTTTAAATGCGCCATATTATGTCATTAATAATAATAATATATAGATTTAGCCAGGGCTAAAAGCGAAGCTCTGGTTAATAATACTTATAAACCAAAAAATAAAATCGTGTAATGCTAAACCGAGACGACAATGAAAGTGGCCTCAAGACTAGTAGATCTAATTAGCAAAAAAACAAATTGCACGTGCAGCACACTTTTTCTTCTAATTAGCAAAAAGCAAATTTGCACGTGCAGCACGCTTTTTTGTCTTTCCCTTGCCGTTGTTTTGCACGACTACAACGCTGTTTTGTACGTCTAAAACGTCAAACTTCCTAGTTACACATTATTTTTATGGAGGAATTGTCGTATGTGTTTACCCAATATTTTGTTTCCTGTGTTCATGGCATGTTTGCTTTTATTTTTCACCGCCGCTCATTTTCACCTTGCTGGCCGCTAGCATTTCTCATTTTTTCACCGCTGCTTTGAATTTCCGTGTTCGTCTCCTTTGTTTTCAATAACTCGCTCTAGATCTTTCTCTGTTATCCACCTTAGTGTAAACATAAAAAATAACGCCGAAAAATACATGACTTTGTTGTTGTTTTTTCTTCCTAAAAGTTCGGGCGGCCATGTGATTTCCCTCCAAATAAAACCTTGAGTTGCATTTGGGTTGCCATACCTGTTGATTGAGTTATTTTACATTGGTATGCCTGTGGTGCGGACGGACGGTCGCTCGCTCGATCGCTCGCTCGCTCGCTCGGTGTACGGTCACGTGATTACCAAATTTTCTCGGATGGGTAGATTACCACATTTCTTTAGCTATGAGGCTCCGCCCACGCGCGGCGCTTCGCGCCGCGTTTCGAGCTCCGCTATTATTATTATTATTATTATTATTATTATTATTATTATTATTATTATTATTATTATTATTATTATTATCATCATCATTCTCATCAGTTTGGACCGTACCTGATATTTTTGTTCGAATTTAAGTCGATTTCTGTTGGAGATCATACTGGTAGGTGACGTCCCAATGATTGCTCCCACCTATTTTTCTGATAAAAATGGCTTGTCCTCCTATCAGGAATGACTAAATATCTTGTCACCACGAAAACCAGAATTATTAGAATTATTATCTAGAATTATTATCTAGAATTATTTTCTTCTTCTTATATTGGTATCATTGTTATATTTTAGATATTTCTTCTTTTAAGATTCAATCAACCTTTCCTTATGGAGTGCTTCAACTGATATTTTTTATACCCTTGCAATTTCCAGACACTTGTGCCCTGTAGAGAACAATTTTCTCAGACATAATCCGACTAGATCGCTGATCCCGAACCGACCTCGAGACCAGATCAAACCAGATCATTCCGGACCATTCTCCTCAGATACTGATCGCCAAACCAGACCAACGCCAGTGAGTTGGACCACCAGACCAAACCAATGTCAGTCCGTCAGACCAGCAGACCAGACCAGACCACCTTCCCTCAGTCCACCAATCAGCTTGACATTTTCACAGCACGCCCAGCCAGCAGACAGACTGCTAATGAGCCACTTTTCATACAGGTCAGGTCCATTCATTATGGGTTGGGTCAAGGGAGGTTAATTCATAAAGCTCTGGATGAACCTTGCAAAGCATACTATCCACACACGTTCGGCTTGAAGTCCCTGGACTTCTACTTTCGGCTTTAATTAATCGTAGTTAGATTAGCTAGCGGATTCCCTGGGCTGGTAAGGGCCTCCCCTTCCCTTTTCAAAAGTGGGTTGCTTTGCAGGTTTTCGGTCAACGTTAGGAGTTCGGCTTTTTCAAAAAAATTTCGGCTTCGATTCGGTTTCTCTTCGTCTTTCCGACGGATGCATTTCACCGTGACGTCATCATCGTCGTCATCGTCGTCGTCCTCGCTGCATTCTCCCGCTTAGTCGCGCAAATTTGAATTATTGATTACACTTCACTTGGCAGTTGACGCTCTGGACAAGTGAGGCTTTTATTCGCAAGGTTCAACCAGATAATGTGTTTTTGAATTCAAAACGTAGGCAGCTAGAGACTACAGACCATTCAACTGCTGTGCTGGGACCCCATTTGGCCTCACCGTAAGAGTTGAGTGGTTTCTCTGGTTCAGGCAGTTAATTAGTTTAGCCTCGCAAATTTGGGTCGGTTTTACCTTCGAAATGACTCAAAAATTAAGTTTGAGAACCATTTGAACTACAATATAAAAGGCACAGATAAGAAGACCGATAAACCAAATTCAAAGTTTCTGATGTGTATTTAACGACCAAATTTGTGAGCGCAGTGCATTGTACAGTTTATTAGTCTTACAAACCTGCGACCAGGCGTCTCTTCCCGAGAAGAGATAACGCTTTGTCGTAGGTTATCAAGGGTTGAGATGGGACAACGCACACACCCTAGGCTAGACCGTTTACAAATTGTGAGCGTAGGCAATCTTCGAGATCAATCTACGACGCAGTTTCATCGCTGGAGGAGGACCAACATCGAGCTGAAGACCACTGTTAGTGAGGATAGAAGCCTGTGGGGTTAGACACATGAATGCCATTGGCTGCAATCATATTTCGGGAACACGTATATGTCGGAGATTCATAAGATCTTCCTTTGCGGGTTTCTGAATTTGCGCTCAATGTCACTCTTGTGTATATCTCTTAGGTTTTAGATAGACTAAAAGGTTAAAAGGGAGGTTTCTCTCGTTATGACATGATTGACACTTAGAGAAAGGCGTTTCTCTTCTTGTTAATCTTGCCTTGCGAGAGATTTCTCCTTTTAGGAAGCCCTGCATTGCAGTACGCAGGCACTGATCGTCTACAAATCGTAGGCGTAGGTAGTCTTCTCATCGAAAGTCCACGGGTAGAGGATACTTCGCCATGCTCGAATTCAGTTCAATGCCAGGATGTTTCCGCGCGTCCCTCTGTACAACAACGGAAGAAGCCGGCCGAAGAAAGAAGAACAAAAGCTCATCGAACGTCGTAGAAAAGTTAATGTAGTTATTTAAAAGTAGACGAGGTAGCTGCCATTGCGGCGGCGAAAGAAGGCGACGAACAAAACGCTCTTTAACCAAGCCAGTGATGATGCTGATGATGATGAAGAGGACGTTTATGATGACAATTTACACCTCGAAGATAATTCTTGGATATGCATGCTAACCCATGTCAGGGGGCATCTTGGTGCAAATGGCCTACTGATTAGGAAGTGGGATAGCTAGAGTAGAAAGGATTTAACATTTGTTTTAAGCTGTTTCAACTAACGTTGATGTCCACCAAAACGCGTGAAGTGAATTCGTGCGGGCTGTCTTCTTTTTGGAGACAGACTAGAGCTGCAATTTTATACATCCTTTTGCTTAATCCTTTTGGAATCTATTCATGTCACGATCGCTAAGCTAGACGTCAATGTTCGTTGAAACAGCTAATTAAATTAATTAATATAATTGGCCGGCTGGACTTCATCTTCGTGAGCAACACCATCTGGATAGAGCAAGCGACCACGTAGAGCATCAACAATTGGAACCCAGTTCCCGTTTGGAGCAAGAGTGTGGCCAAGACGAAAACAGATGAATGCAGCAGCCCAAATAAGGTAGGGCTGATTCATATGGTGTAGCGTCTGTTTAAAGCTGTTGTCCAATACTTCGTGTTTTCTAGTACAGCGTACACAGCAGATTTCAATTGAATCTTTTTTTTGTATTCGGCTCATGCGGTACATAAACGGTTTATACAAACGTAACACCATATTAATCAGACCAAGGCAAACAATGAAACGTGGCACCAGGTTAGTGAATTTTTTTCTTTTATATTAAATCTAACTTCGATTCGGCTTTTTGTCCGGCTTTCGATTCGGCTTTCGATTCGGTTTCTGCGCGTTCAACTTCAAAAGTTGAAAAGGCCTGGTATCGACAATGTTTCGATAGTAAGCCAACAATGATCCCTGCGTACTGTCCAGGGAGCCCTGGGGTGTCTCATTCGAAGTGTCAATGGTTTTATGGACACATGGACATTCCTCGGTTTTCCTGGACCCTATTTTTTGTAGGAGCGCACCCCATTATTTAATTAAACAAAGCATTGTAACTACTTAATGAAACTCAATAAAAACACTTGCAAACTGTTGTGCTGTTGGTCTATTTGCTCTAATTTAATTTAACTGTACATCATGTAGTTAAACGTAATTAGTAACCATACTTAATAGAAATGTTTAATAAAGGTGATAATAGCATGAATAAAGAAAAAGAACAAAACACAAAGTGGTCATTGTGGTGTTTATAATACGGTATCTTTAAGGTTATATTAGGTAACTAAGCAAATTACTAATGCCATTTCATTTCAGCAACCTCAAACGTGGAATTTTTTTTCTCTTTTTTTTTTTCCTCGAAATGCGGTTTTTTCCATTTCTTTTGCTGCGTTCCTGAAGAAACGCTCGCCGACACGACTCCACTGTTTTTTCGGCTGGTCCAAGAGTTCCTGTCCTGAAGGATAACCAGTATTACAATTGTAAAAATGTACGTAGTTGCACTTCCATGATCAATAAAGTTTTACAAACACTTAGCCGTTGTCAGAGA
Organism: Porites lutea; assembly: GCF_958299795.1. NCBI lineage: Eukaryota > Metazoa > Cnidaria > Anthozoa > Scleractinia > Poritidae > Porites > Porites lutea. The sequence goes on from NC_133213.1 coordinate 3,067,325, forward strand.
AATCTTTTCTACTGATACAATTATGTTAAAAGTTTAAGAAAGAAAAACAGTTATGTTAAAAGCATGAATAAAGTAAAGCAACAAAACACATAGTGGTGATTGTGGTGTTTATAGTGAATCTTTAACGTTATATTAGGTTACTACGCAAATCACTAATGCCTTTTTATTTCAGCAACCTCCAAAGTCGAATCTTTTTCTCTTTTTGCGTATTTTGCAATCGATTCTGGACGAATAGAAGAAGAATGCATTTTGGGGGCGCGCCCTGTCAAGATCGCGTACGACACCATCTTTTTGATGATTTTCCTCGAGATGCGGTTTTTTCCATTTCTTTTGCTGCGTTCCTGAAGAAACGCTCGCGGACACGATTCCACTGTTTTTTTGGCTGGTCCAAGAGTTCACGTTCTGACGGATGACCAGTAGTACAATTGTAAAATGTACGTAGCTGCACTTCCATGATCAATAAAGTTTTACAAACACTGAGACGTCGTCAGAGAAATTTTTTCTACTGATACAGTTATGTTTAAAGCTTAATACCTCTTCAGGTATCTAGTGTTACTTTTGTACTTCTAAGTGCGAAATTGTAATTATATGTTCCTGTCAATGATCAATAAAGTTACAAATGACAATGAAATTTAAAGTGGTTTTTTTCTACTAACACAATGTAAAACTAGAGCGTTCTATTTCAGGGACTGTTTTTTTTCCCCAATTACCAGCAATATTACGGACAGTGAAGGGTGGATGCATTTTTTTATGGGCGCGCCCCGTCAAGAAGACAGCCCTTTTTTGGTGTGTTCTACCTAGATGTTGCTTTTTCGCTACTTTGTGGAAGTGTTCCTTCAAGAAACGCTTGAGAACAGATTCGGACTGATGACAATTTTCACGTGCTGAAAGGTAAGGGACGGATGTAACTAGTTGAAGGTGTTCTAACGTCCAAGTTATTCTTGCAGTTTTCATGTCAGCCTCGCAAGATCAGTGAAGTATATTACCGCTTCAGTTCCAAGACTGGAGGGGACAAATAAACTGAGCTTACCATACGTACTGTAAGTAGAAAGAAATTGCATATGAAAAACGAAGGAAAGTGAGAACGAGTTCTAGTTCAACTTTACAATGATTGCATGCACCTAAACAGCAGCCCGCATCTTTTCAAGTATTTGACAAACGAAACAGTGAAGAGCAGTGATCGATGAACGATAATCGTTAGTGAGCAACAGTACAAAACAGATATTCGTGACATTTATATGATTGACAGTCGTATTTCTCATCCTCGTTTCAGTTGATACTAATTTTCTTTGTAAGTTATTGTTTCTTTTAACAGAGAGATTACTCCAGCTAAGTCTGCTGATGTGTGATGGTGTGGGCGCCTTACTCGACGGATCGAATTCTATGGCCTTTGCTTAAGTTTGGTAAAAGTTTGCTTATATTTAGAGCTAAAATACATGAACACCCCTCTGTAATGTGAAGAAGAGAGGACGAGGAGAGAAGCAGATTCTAATCGATTATTCATCGTGACAGGTGATGCATTTTACATTTTTTTTACATAAACTAACTTTTCTTGAAAGTATTGCAGTTAGGCCAGGAAAATCCCAGATGACGTTACCGGCGGAATTCAGAAATCTCTACCTGGACAGATTTGGACCCAAACAATAGGTGTAAGGATGCGTGACGATCGATGTCTTTTTTAAAGGTAAGCACGTTTTGTCAAAACATAAAAAGGAAAAGATTAGAAAAAGAAAAAAAATCAAGACTGTGGTAATGAGGTTCTTTTTTGTAGCCTTTACTCAAATGGTCTGGAAGCCTGGGTAAAGTTAACGGTCGGAAGAATTGATGAATCAGAAAGACAAATAGGGGAGGAAGGAAGACTTTTTATTGTTTAATAAAAGTTAACTACACACACTGTAATTTTCAGGGAGTTATAATAACTCCTCTAGTGGGGATAATTTAACTCCTTACAGTGGAGTTATTTTTCGTGGAGTTACTTTAACTCCAAAAAGGAGTTTAAAGAACTCTTTTTCAGGAGTAAAAGTGACCCCAGATATTGAGGAGTTAAAATAACCCCCAAAAAGGAGTTATCCTGTACCTAAAATTTTTACTCCACTTTCAGAGTTAAATTAACTCCAAAAAGAGTAAAAACAACCCATGTAAGGAGTACAAGTAACCCCATTTCGGAGTAATTTTAACTCCAGACTGGGAGTAAAAAGAACTCTTTTTCAGGAGTAAAAATGACCCCAAATTCGGAGTTAGATTAGGAGTTAAAATAACCCCAAAAAAGGGTTATCCTGTACCTAAAATTTTTACTCCATTTTTGGAGTTATAATAACTCCCTAAAAATTACGGTGCATTTTATAATTTTTGTGCTTTGGAAAACTTGTTCGGAGCATGCTCTTCTTAGGTGATAATAGAACTGAATCACAGATGCCTTCAAGCTGCTTACTCAGTAGAACTGTAATCTGATGGTATGAATCAACCTGCCTTTGACTGACCAGCACAGGTAAGTACTAGACTTTTCATGAAATTGTCCTATTTTAAACGGCGAGGACTAGATAGGAAATATAGTTCAAATCGGTATAGCCGAAAGTGGAATCTAATTCTTCAGTTGGAGGAAAATTTCAAGCAACAACCCTACTAAGAGCTTCATTATTTATCCGAGTACTTACAAGGTTTTTGTGAAAGTCAAAGAATGAATCACTACAACTTGAAGTTGGTTTTCTTTCGTCATTGGAAAATTCTTCGTTGCATTCTAAATTCAGTGTTCTCAAGAATGTCTTTATCAGGGAGTTACTGATGTCGTAGCTACTGCCATACGAGTTCGTGATATCTTAAATGGCATCAATTAAATGAATAGGCCAAGTAGAGGTAAGAACTACGCTAGAATATGCAGCTATTTACCTAAGAAGCGATTTAAAACCTGCAAGGAAAAGACCGAAAAAGTCGAGTCTTCTTGGAATTCCCCTATGGTCTTTATGGCTCAAAGCACGGCGCCGAATCGGGGAGTCTACAAAAAGTGTCAATCTTGCTAAACCTGGAAATGGGAGAGTTGGGTGAGAGGAGGGAACTTGATCCCCCTCGATAAATAAAACACTTTACCTTCAATCCTGTTTGGTTGCAAAACCGATGAGAAAGGGTAACTGTGAATGCCTGACATGACGTCACAGATGGATTGAGGCCAAAGCCATTCCATGCAAAAAAGAGAAACCTGTTCGTATTTTCTGTTTGCACAAAGCAAGAAATCAAAGCCAGCATTGCTATTTTAAAAACTCTGAGAAAAAGTCAAATCCAAAATTTACCTATCTGAACCGCATAAAAAAAAACATCTGAAATTCCTTTTTCTTAGATGTCCAGAACAATTAGCCCAGATCTCAAGCTCAATTTGAGTTATAACGTTGACTTGGCTAGCGACTTTGAAATAAATCCCATTAGCAAAAAATAAGCGCATATTTTTTCCCTTCGAAATCGACTCAAAGCAGTATTTGTCTTGGTGCTCAAGTAAATGTCTTGTACACTTGAGGTCATATATTCATATACACTTTCGTATCTCAATTAAATTAAAGTTCATGTATCAGCAAACACGAAAGACAGTTTTTCATCCGATATCTATTACTTGGCAAGTGGATTGTGTAGTTTCTCAAATGAGCAATTTTTCTTGAAGAAATTCCAAGCTTTAGTTCACAAAATTAATTTTATTGTACAATCAGTTCAAACCTTCATCATAATGGTGATTCCCTTTGCTTTTTTCTTCATGAATTATTGGAGAATTTGAGAGGTGGACATTTCATGTCCAAGCCCCAAAAGGTTAACACCTGGGATAGCTAGAAGTGACAAGAAGAGACGCAGTTTTTACTCGACGCTCGTGTACAGAGCTGAAGCACTCATGAGGTGGGAGGGAGAGGGGGGGCTACTACCCCCCCCCCCCTCCTGAAAAGGGCTTTGTGTTGATTCACTAAATTCTGAATGTTCTAAATGCAGACGAAATAAGAGTTTTTCGCGGATATAACGTTGAAGATTCGAGTGCAGAAAAGTTCTTCATTCATATTGGCCATGAGATCATGTATCTAAGCTACTTAATTTCAGGACTTTCCTGCACTTTTCACCTTCAACTGCATGGCGCACAATCTCGAAAGCGTCTCCTTGTAAAACTGCGTTTCTTGAGCTTCATAGTCAGTAATAGCTAAATACTATCATCCTTGATCAAATCATATCATAATAAACCCAGTACGTTTGCTTGAGCACAGATTTGAAGTACTGTTTTGAGCGTAGAAAGGTATCGATAATCAGTAGGAAAGTTAAATGATCGTTTTCTTTTTTAAGACTCAAGGGCTTGTCATTTGGGTTAATTATCAGCAATTTTTCAATTTACGGAGTAAACGTTTCGACATATTTATTTAATATTTCGATCATTTTTGTCGAAAAATAAAAATAAGAGTGCGTTTATTGGTTGCGCGATAACGTTATGAATAAGGCCACTCGATCAATCAACCAAAGACATGGTAGTGGCCGGGCTTGCAACCCCTCCTGTATTTTTTTCGCTCCGTTGTAGTGTTCTGGATAGTCATTCTTGATAGTGGCATTAGAAACCGTGGATGCACGTGATGTAAAATAAAGTTTAATATGAAGCTAGAATTTTCTAAGCTATTCTTAAAACATTCCAATTGGGTCAGGAAGTTCCATATAGTTTTAGCATTCATAAGGTCCCTACCTTCAACGTCGTAGAAGGCAATAGGACAAACGGACAGAGGAAGTATCGTAGCAAAAAGTTAATATCCTCTAAAAATTCAGTCCAAATGTTGTTCTACAGGTTTTTACACCGGGGATGACCTCGAAATATGTAATAAATATTTGTGGAAATGAACTGATAGAACAATTAGAAGCATAATTAAACTCTTTGAACAAAACGTTAAAGATCATAATGCAACAATTAGGTTGGTTGGGAGGATTCATCGGTACGATTTGTTTATTTTTGCTGCTCAAAGGAGAAATTTGTGGGTTTATAAATTGATATATTTTGAAACCATTGTGCTGGAAAACTCTTTTTTAATCCTTTACTTCATTTTCTCTAGAACTGTTTTAGGTCGAAGAAATACAGACTTCAAAGTCTCTTACAGGACTTTTCTTCGGTGACGTCACATATCAGACGAGGTCGATAAGCAAAGGTATGACATTGATGTTCTGCCTCTAAGCTACATTGTAGTTTTAAATCATTCAGACCTTCATTAGCGACTGGGGTCCCAAAAGAACCGAAAACAGTTATTCCAATCTACTGGTGTTTGTCCCATATGCCTAAACAAGATGCGAATCACAAAAACAACAAACAAACATACAAACAAAAGACATCTTCAACAATAACCAAGACAAACGTCAGGCCAATTTTGGGGCTTGCAGGGGATGTGAATCGCCTGACTAGACCCTCACTAAATCCCTCGGCGCTTTCAGTTGGCGATCAACAAACATAATTATTCTGCGCACTGTCTTTTGTCATTTTTGTGGTACTACTGAGGAGAATTTGTTTTAAAATCAAGTTGTTTTTAACTTAGTCGATCATTCCCTTTATTCTCGAATCCTTCTATGCTCGATTGAACAGTGATATTATTAGAAGGAATTAGACTCTGATCACCGCTAGGATCTAATTTACCATTATTTATTAGAATGGTAGGATTCCAGAATCAAGTTAATACCTGCTACTTATTCTTAAACAACATAGGTAAGCTCTTGCTTGTATTATTGTTTATTATAATTCTTTTTCAAAACCCTTTATACTTTAGGCTGGGATGACGCTCTGCAGTTCAGAGGTCTCTTCTATTCCTGGGAGCTTACGAATGAACTCAATGTGTGAGTGAGGCTGCAACCAATAATCATGTAATCATGGTAAGTAACTGTGTAGTATACATCATACCTCATACAATGGGATCCAGCGCCAGAACGCTTAATATGTACGTGCTTCGATCAATACTAGGAAAGTTCACTTTTGAGAACTCCACTGATACGTACACCGCCATTAAAACTCCTTTGATGTCTTGAGATTCATTACCAATTTCACTACAAACTTGTCTTCTAAGTACAACAGCAGCTCCTGCATGGCTAGATTGTGTTTCTGTTCATCAGACTGGCTGATTTCCTACTTAACCTTATTTTGGACAAGCAATGTTTTTGAGTAGTAAAAACTGGCAACAACGGATAACGAAAGTCTTGTAGTGTTAAATGGAGGGCGGGATCATGCTAGAGGGTGAAATTAAGTGATTATTGAATCAATTAATTGCCCGTTGCAAATTTTATTCAACGGTACGTTTCCAGAAGAAGGTCGCAGGCTAAATACTCTTTTTATGTAAAATAAAACAGCCGTTAAAAAGGTAGGCTTTCGAAGGGTCAGCATTTTGTAAGTCAAAAAATAGTTTCGATATCGAATTACATTTTTTTCTGTTGCAGCTGCCAGGAGAACCAGAGTACAATCCAGAGTTTGTGTATGATGAAGAGTGGCTTGGACATCCTGACAATTGATCACGATCTTCAATGCAGAAATTTCATAGGATGTTATGATTAATTTTTAAACTGAGTTAGGAAAGAAGTTCGGCTTTGTGGCAATTGCACTATAATTTTGAGTGTAAACGCCAGTGCAAAAATAAAAAGAAAAAGTTCCTGAACAGCTACCTACCAAAAAAGATCCGGAGTAGAATTTACACAGAAAAAGAAGAGTGTTCATCGAACTGTCAGCTTTTTGTACAGTAGTTTGATTTGTAACTAGGAAGTTAAATTTGACCTTAAGCTAGTTGGAACACAACTTCGATTTCCAGTACATTCACCGGCCGATTAGGGAATTGAATGATTGATCTTGAACTTCTGAATGCTTTATATGCACGCTAACTCTTACAGGCTAACGCTTGACGCATAACAAAACCAGCTGTAACCTATAAATGTCTAATTATAAGTATTTCAGAAGTTCCAGGTTACTTTTCAAACGAAAAAAAAAATCATCATTGGATTTAAAATCATCGGCTTTATATAGTTTATATTACACAGTACACATCTTTTAAAAGCCTGTAAACTAGTATTGTAATAAAATAAAATTCAAGACTTAGCCATAATGATAAAAGTTTGTACAATTCCTGTGTGCGCACCAGTTTAATGAATTAAAATTGATCATCATATTAATATTGCTTGATTGATTGGTCGATGGTTATTGTTTTCGGAGTAACTGACATCATAAGGGACTAGGTATCTACCTGGGCTCGTTTCTTGAAAATCCCGACCGCTTTTTAAAATCTAGGTTTGCGACATAGGCAGAAGATTGCAACATTTGCACTATGAATCCTGACTCGTCCCCTGCGTGTCTCAGGCTTCTATAAATATCTTAGGCTGATTTAGCAACTGAACGGGAACGTCTGTTGACGACTGCGCGCGCAAATCAAACAACTGGATTGACCAATGGCAAAGCGGCAAATTGGGTACCGGAAGTCGAGTTTAGTCCTTTCTGCGTGCTTACCCGTCGTCAAATGACGTTCCCTTCCTGTTGCTAAATCAGCCTAATATCGAAGTTTGAAGCTCCGTGTTGAAAAGAAAATACGTTTTTATACATAGCAGAATATCCACTTTATCAATTGATAAGTTTAGACCGTCTAGAGATCCATATGGCCCATATTGCTCTTTCAAATGTTAACATTGCTGTCAGAACTTTGGCTCCGAGTCATTGCGTTCTCATCGATTTTCCTTAAACCAGACATTGAACAAGATGTAATACAGACTTGACATTGTAGAGTCGCGAACAAATTATCTCTGCGTGGTGATCTCCACTCGGCTATTAGAAATTCCCAAGGGACGCCAGCTGTCAGTGGGTCTGAGCACACTGAAATGTGAAGTCACAGCAAAATTCTCTTGAGTGAAGTTAAATCAAGCCACCAGATACTTAAAGGTCGTTTGACCAGATTAACAATTTAATGATCTTCCATGTACGGTACACAAGCGAGGATTTTGGCAGTTTGTTTCACATGGAGTCCACTTCAATCTCGATTGATATAACAGTTTTTCAGTACATCACGATTCACGAGCACCAAAAATGGTCGATCACGGCGTCACGACAATAAGCTTGCCCTCCCCTCCCCCCCTTTAGAAACAGACCATAGTCAACCTTCTAGCTTCAACTGCTTCAACTGTTAAGGAAAAGAAAGATGAAAGAAAGAATAACATAGTTGAACTATAGGAAACTACGTGAAAAGGATATATAACGTTGCGTTTTTTCATGAAAATATGACACCTTAGCTCGATCGGCAGTGTGGAAAAGAAAATTGTAAGACGAATCTTTAAGAATTGGTCCAATCTTAATTAGAGACCTTTAGATTCTAACACGAGTACGACAACGAGTACGAGATTTTCGCAATACTAAGTAGTGCTCGCGCGTGAGCCAGGGGCACCCAATGACCGAATTTTTCCAAATATCAGCGCTTTTCTTCTTTATCAGGGTTGCTATGATTATTTCAAACAACAAAAGAAAGATCTAGCGTCATTTTGCAGGGAGAAGGTGGTAGCCGTCGTCACTCTTGTACGAATTTTAGCGAGAATAGAGACCTTTAGATTCTAGGACGAGAAAGACTGCGAGTGCGAGATTTTACTCGTGGGAAAAATTCATTTTACCATTGTTTACTAAAAAAGTTAGCACTGTTACCTCTAGTGAAGAAGTGTACGCGCTCTCCCGATCGCAAAATGATAAAGCTTCAAACAGCTGATAACTCGTTTTCTCCACTTCGACATTCTCGCTAAAATTCGTAGTAGAGTGGCGACGCGGGCTACCACGTTTTCCCGCCAAAATGACGTTGGTTCACGCGCAAGCACTACTTAGCACTGAGAAAATTTCGTAGTACTCGTTGTCGTACTCGTCTTGGAATCTAAAGGTCTCTGATGTCGAAGTGGGGAAAACGAGCTATCAAATGTTGGAAGTTTTATCATTTTAAGAGCGCGTAACTTCCTTCACTAAAGGTAACAGTGCTAACTTTTCTAGTGAAAAATGGGAAAATGAAGCTTTCCGGGGAGTGTATATTTTGAGAATACCCGAAAAAACTTTACGTCAAATCTCGTAATCGTAGTCTTTCTCGTCCTCGAATCTAAAGGTCTCTAATTAGTAGCTAGAGGGATACATGTTCAGGTCGTCTCAAGGGTAGAGTAAATCACCTGTTGATTTTATGAAACGCAAACAATATTTTAGGTGAGTCACCTGATGGGCAGATATATTGGCTGAACTATTGATGACCTATGAACACTTCAAACGAATATGTTTGAAGTCAATTATATGGGACAGCTACGAGTTGCACCATGTTTTGGGTTTTTCTTAATGGGAGATCGAAAAAAAATCGCTTGCGTAAAGATGACTTTTATTTGAATGAGACTGTTGAAACTCTACAACAGAAATCTTATAACGAAAAGATTACATCGGGTATAAAAAGGATCAAACACAGATTTGGAGAGGAGCTATTACGTGTTGCACCATGTTTTGGATTTGAAATGGGGGTCAATTAAAAATGCTTTCGTGAAAATGACTTTTACTTGAAAGAGACAGTGTAAATTCCACAACAAAACATGTATTGCGAGAGATTGCATCGGTTATAAATAGCATCAAATGCAAGGCGGCCAACATGCTACAAAAAACCTGTGTACAGACACACCCTCCCCTCAGTAAAATTCTCATGTGTAATTCTCCTTTGAAAAGAATTCAACGACTCCTTTTCGAATTTCGGACTGATTTTCTGTAATAAACGCATCTTTTCCAAGATATTTTCCTTTTTTATCAGTTAAACACTGGGTTACCAGTACAATTTACTATCTCGTTCCAATTCTCCCTGTTACTGGTGAGTAGCCACCTGAAATGCACAGCCTCCGGTGATACCAGGGTGAAGTCAACCGTTGCTTACCTCCAGGCTGAGGAAAAGTGGTTATAGTAAAATTAAGCGAATTTTTATACGTAGGCTTATGGTAGTTAGGGAAATTTGAAGAGTTCTTGTGAATACCAATTTGCGAACAGTATTTGATTTCTTTAACAGGAACTGAGACATAAAATACCAGAAACGTGATGCCTTGGGCCACGTCAAGATTACCTCACTGGAAAAACACTGAAAGTTGCGAAAGTAAGGGAAGAGATATTGAGCTAAATATTGGATTGTGGTTGGCAGGTTTTACTTTATCTATTCCATTATTTAAAACATAGCTACCATGTGTTGGCGTGTGTATTCGAGATAGGTAGAGGATGAACTCATCCATGGTCTGTGCTACCCAATAAGTAGCCCCTCTCTAGAGCCATCGGATCCACAACGAAGGACACATCGCGGCAGCACGAGTGGAATATCTCGTAAGTTTGTCTACGTTAAATTTCTTACTTCAGTTGATTTCAAATGTGTTTGGTATAGATATCAATGTCGAAATAATGTTAGCTCTGATAAGACCATTCTGTAGTAATTACTTGGTAGAACACGCATTTCGCCTCCTATTTCTTGTAACGATATACTGCACACTATTTGTTGTCAAATTATTTTTACTGATTTTAGTAACTATCACTATTAGTGTTATTTGAACTGTATTCTTTTGTATTAGATGCTTAACACCAGAAGGGAGGAAAAAAACGTTCTGTAATGCCTGAATACTACCTCCGAAGCCTGCTCTCCTTAAGTTGACTATTTTGTTACTAAAGGGACATCAAACTATGACGAACGTTTTGTCATAATTAACGATTTCATTTTAACGCGATGGCAACGGAATATTGAAAGGAAGTACAGTTATCACTCAGTAATGATACTTTTGTCGTAATTAACGATTTCGTTTTAACGTGATGGCAACGGAATATTGAAAGGAAGTACAGTTATCACTCGGTAATGATACTTTTGTCATAATTAACGATTTCGTTTTAACGCGATGGCAATGGAATATTGAAAGGAAGTACAGTTATCACTCGGTAATGATACTTTTGTCATAATTAACGATTTCGTTTTAACGTGATGGCAATGGAATATTGAAAGGAAGTACAGTTATCACTCGGTAATGATACCAAACAATCCGACTTGTTTAGTGACTGAATATCTCTTATGAAATTAGGTTACAGTGGAACCCTCTCTTCAAAGAAAATCGCCTCTAGAGCCTGAAATGTCTGGTATCAGTTCTTCAGAGAAATCGTTGGAAAAAAGTTTAAGTTTAAGTTTAGATATTAATTCTTTTTATTATGTAACGTCAATGCGTAGCCAAACCACTCTACAAAACCTATATACAATTGCATTGAACCGAACCTGAACTTGAACACACGCCTCTATAAAATAGGGATTCCTCTGATGTTATTGACAGTTCTCTTTAGACCAAAGACACCAAAACTCATGCAATTCCTACCACCATGAGGCTAAACCTTCATAATGTGAACAGTTAATCCTGTACCTTTGGTGTCCGTATTAAAAAGGGCTTGGTTGTTCCTTTCTAACTCTGCAAACTCGGCATGGCTTCATTAATTGTGTAATGCTCCACGTTAGGTCTGGCATCAAAAGTAGCCCCAACAGTGTTGTTAATTGTTCCTGAAAAAATCCATTGGGAGTAGATGATAAAGTATTTACAATTTTACCGTCTTCTGTAGATGAAGGTATTTACATTTTTACCATTATCTGTGCTACTTGCTTCACTGTAGTATTCCGCCATCTGGAAAGTGTTCCATGAGTGTTTCTCCACGATAAGTTTCCGCTTTACCGACGTTACTAGAAAGTGCACATACATTCATCACCTCGGGGTGACGGGGTGGGGAACTTTAGATAATGGCATAACTCTCGCTGTGTATGTGCCGTTTGCCTCGCAGGACCCTTAACCCATTAGTCTCTATTATGTGGCCAAATATAGACCCCATCTTGTTCACTTTTGGGAAAATGTAACTTTTGCGATCCCAACTCAGTAACTTTCTTTTTATGTAGCTACCTTATAAAGCCTTTTAACAAGACCATCCAGGAGTGAATTGACACACTGGTTAAAATTAATGAAGTAAAAATCTTCCCATTTTTAAATCCTTACCTACCTGACGTTTTTGATCCCCCAAATCAAGAAAAAATGTGAGATCCCATTCTAGTAATTCTAATGAAAATTCAGCCCGATTAAAGAAAATACATTCGTGAAAATGCGACCCCATCCAGACATCCAGACGAGCCATGAAATAGACGTTCGTTGGTACCTATACAGAGGCTCGTTTAAATACACTTTTCTACAATATTTCCTTTAACACTCGTTGCAATCTCAAACAGTTCTAAACAATCCGCTTATCAACAGGTGTTTGTACCATTATCATTATTATTATTAGTCGTACTATGTGACAAATGTTACATGATAATGATTATAATTTTTTTTAAGGTCAAACCCACTTTTCAATATGTGGTTTGCTGTGGTGGCCTTGTTCTTTTCACTTGCACTTGCACCAAGGGGATCCGTTATAGTCAAAATCTTAAAAAACCTCTCAGCGCATTAGTCCAAAGTCACTTGGATAGAGCAGTGGCTGAACATCAGTTAAGGGTAAACTTTGAAAAATTAAAAACGAGTTCACCAAAGACGGTCACAGAAACCAGTTTACCCGGAGGAGGGAAAATAGCAACATTTAGAAGAACTGACAAAATTTCTTTGAAAGAAGCGCTTAACTTCGTGAGCTCAACCGCTCTTTATAACAACGAAGAATACCCTACAGAATTCGCAGTACCAATTGGAAAACGAACTGAAAAGTTTAAACTCACCAAACAGCAAGACGGGTCTTTTACAGTAAACCTTGTACGCAAGGAAAGTAATGAAGAAGTAGATCTAGCTGATCTCCATGACCAAGCAAAAATTCTCTCTGACCCAAAACTGAAGGATCCCTTAAGAGACACAATACAAGACGCATCTTCGCAAGCCTTAGATGCGAAACTGAACAATCAGCCCGATTTGGAGAGGTCATTACGAATTAACGACCTAACAGGAAAAGTTAGCGCGAAGGAAAGGGATGCGGTCTTTCACGCAGCCACTGATTTTATAGTTGGAACAGCCATAACAGGGAACACCTTGACAGGATTAAATACTGCCATTTGGGTGCAAGGGGCAAACAAAGTCATAATTTCAAAAATGCAGGAGGTTAGGGAAAAGCAAAAGCAGGAGATAGCGGCAGCAACTGAAACGAAACTGGAATTTGAATTAACTCAGAGTATGCTCAAAACCAGTAAAGAGGCAATTAAGGAGTGGAACAAATTGAAGACCCTCGACTCCGCTATACCGGGCAAAAAAATTATTGAAGAACAAATAGTTCAAAAAGGAAAAGATTCTTATTTGAAGGTGACAATCCATGAAACCGACCAAGTATCGCTCAAAGAAATATTTAAGTTAAAACAATTTATTCTTGACATATACCCTGACCAAGGAAATAATCATATAAGATTTGAAGTTCCAATAGGTGGAGAAATGAGAAAATTTCGTTTGATGAAAGCCCCTCAGGGAACTGAACAAATATATGTCATTTCTTATAATGGGGATTGGCCTGGTACCACGAAAAGAGAGAAGGCTGGACCTGAATACGAAGTAATGGTAGATAAATTCCTTAGCAAATTCCCTGACCAATATAAGCTAGCCAAGGTTATGATAAAGGCAGTGGACAGCGCACTTGACAGTCAACCTGATTTCTCAACAGAGCTGAAAATTCCCAAAAAGCCCGCCATGTCCGCTGACATCATTCGAGCTTCTGTAGAATTTCTGGTTATTACAATGGTTGCAGAAGCAGCTCAGCCCAGAGATGAGGACAAAGCCAGTTATTTAAGAGAACTAGCACAGAAAATACAAGAAAAAAAAAGATTCCCCCAAAGTAAAGATATGCCCAGCCTTCAAAATTTAAACGATCCATCAGGGCGAAGTCCAGTAATGGACGAAGTTGTCGAAGGTATGCTTAAAAACATAGGAGAAACAAACATAAGAAAAATATTTACCAGCAGAAAATTTCCTCCAAGACGTAAGAATGTTGGATCAAGGGTAGGGCGCGAATGGCTGCATAAAAAATTGCAAGGGGATACCATAGTTCCTTCGTATCTTATCCGCAAACGTGCTGCTAAAGAACACGATCGAGAGCTTATCTCCAACAAGGTCTCCGAAAATTGTGAAAGACGCCGAAAGAAGCGCTTTGCCTGTTTACTGAGCAATAAAGACCCTCTTACTGTTGATGAAGAGTCTATCAAAATTACCAAGGACAAGGTTGAATTTGATGTGGTACATCGCCGTCATGCAAAAGAACGAGAGCATGTTGAGCTGAAGATAACTCCAAATGAACTGGCCACTCCTAGGCTGATTATGGATAAGGTTATAAATTCTCAAAGGGCCGGAATGGGTAAGGTCTACGCTAAAGTCAATAAAGGTTTAGCAGTTCACGGTCTTATATTTTCAGTTCTCGGCGCTGTCAACTACTTTCAGGAAGGCGATAACCTTAGAGGTGCCATTTCCTTGGCCCAGTCTGCCCACACACTGGCAGGACTAACTGGCCTCAATGATATTATCTCCAAGGTGGAAAGTAGAGTCATAAGCCGTGCAGCTGAGGGGTTGGCAAAAACCTTAAATTTGGAGAAAGGCTTGGAAAAGTTATCCGTCAAAGTAGAAAAGTTCGCAGAGAGAGGGGTAGGAGAGTTGCTTGGAGATATCCCCGTTGTGGGACTCGCATTTGATATCTACTTTATTGAACAGGACATAGAACAATTGGCTAATCTAAATCTTGATGACCCAGACGACCTTAAACTTTTACCACTTCGTGTGATCGATTTAGAACTGGACGTTAGCACGACGGTTTTAAATCTAATAGGAACACTTTGTCCGGCAGCAGAAGTCGTCACTGAGCCTCTTGTTGTTGTCCTCTCTATAATACGAATGGCAATTGACGACTTCTACATAGATATTATGGCGGAGATGGAAAAGGTTAATTGGAAAAGCCCGTGGGCGGGATTAGAGTTCCTCGGAGCTTTGGTAAAGGGGTTTTTAGAAGGTGCTGCAGATTTCCTAACAGGTGGTTTACGTCGACAGATGGAGTCCTACAGAAAGCAGGAAGAATATGACGAAAAGCTTATTCGGGATTTGAAAAACCCTGATAATTATTACAAGATTGTTGGTGAAAAGAAGGGGGGTGGGGGTAGAATTGATTTTACCCAAGGAAAACTTTCCGGCTTTGGTGGCTATATCAACTTCAGGCTTAATGACAATAATCGAGCTACTTTAGAAATCGGAGATGTCAGTGGAAGTCATAATACAATTCGTAAGACGTTTCAGGTTGGTTCAGATGTTCAAGATATCGTGCTTGGAATAGGAGAGTCGAGGACTTTCGAATACAAACACAAAACGGCCAAGCTGTGGTTTGTTATTCCAATTAAGTCATACAATGTTATTTGCGGTGCAAATTTGCACGAAAAATCAGTTTATGGAACTTATTATGGAAACTCTAAGGACAACAAATTTTATGCCGTACAGAAACCAAAGCCAACAACAAAACCCACAGGAAAAAAAGGTGGAGATTGTAACTTTGGAAAACTGAATCTTAAATTTGTTACCGGAAATTACCATTATAATTTGTATGGGCGGGGTGGAAGTGACACCTTTTACCTCGGACCAGAGATGTCCGCTGTGACTGGAGGAACTGGAAGTGATCTTTACATTATTCAATCAGACGGCGGAAAAACAATTATCGATAATTTTGCAGAAGATAACGTGCGAGACATTATTGTTATCAATGTTGACTATGCCAGCATCCGATGTTATCAGACTGGAGTTGATCTTCACCTGTCTTATTCCAAGAGTCATCACATTCGTATCAAGAACTGGTTTGTTCCCGGAGATCCCACCTACTACCGTCACGTCTCATTTCGAAGTCAGGATGGAGTCGTTTTCGTCCCAAAACAGGTTTTGAATAGCCAAGATATACATGTTGTTCAGTGTGTGGCAGTGGCTCTAGATTTGGGTGCAGCAAAGAAAACTCAAACTGTCACACTTAATGATTATAGATATCGTCAAGTCAAACAAGTATCGGGTTCCAATAGCTCTGATAACATTTTCGGTAATGATGTAAATAACATCTTGGATGGAGGTCTTGGAGCAGATCACTTGTATGGAGGGAGAGATGAGGACACTTACATTATTAGAGCAAATGAGGGATGCGATGTAATTGATAATGATGCAGATGATTACTTGAACACCACTGACATCGCGGTATTCGAAGTACCCTTTAAGATGATAGAAGTTCAAATAATTGGTAATGACCTCCTTTTAACAAACCGGAACAATGTCCAAGGATCGTGCTTTAAGATAGCAAACTGGACTTTAGGGTACCGGTATAGACATATTCTCTTTACGTCTTGCGATCACGTTGTCTTTAACGTCTCCACCAGCGAAGACGGTAGCGTGTTTAAAGAACCAATCATACTAGATTACAAAACGTCCGCAACCGGAGTCTGTGTAGATTTGTCAGATTTACCGAGTCCAAAGTGCATCAAACCCAGTGGGTACGCTAAAATAGCCACAGTTTCTGATTCCCCACACAACGATTACATAGTGGGAAATGCACAGACCAACTTTTTAAGCTGCACTGGAGGAGAAGATTATCTTGAGGGTGGGGAAGGTACTGACAATTATGTTGTCAAGAAAACATGCCAGAAAGCAGTAATCAACAATTTTGACAGTCGCATGAAAGCGGATGTAGTGTACTTGGAGGAAACGTTTATAAACGTACAGCTGAAGCGAAATGGTGATGATTTGAGGGTAGTCTCAAGTCATGGGACACCCACTGTAGCACTTCGAAACTGGTTTAACTCCTCCAAGTACCAACATCTTGGGCTAAGGACTATCGATGGAATTACGCTTAGAATAAACAGTAAGACGTTGACACTCGAACCGTATGAGGTATCTAAGGACCCCAGTGAATGTCAATGCAAGCAAGTGGGATGTGACAAAGGAGTGGTAACATATAATCTTACTAAAGATCCTTGGCAAAACGTGGTCCGCTTTGAGTTGAAATCAAGTCATTGCAGTTATAAAGTTTACGGAAACAAACTTAACAACTATCTTGATCCCGGAGCAGGCAATGGTTATAATTACCAACATTTGGAAGGGAGGAATGGATCAGATACTTACGTGTTAAACCACGGATATGGCGAGTTTAATGAAATCAATAACTATGCTGAAGATAGCAAGACAGACACCCTTGAGCTTGGTATAGAGTTTGATGATGTTGGCGTAGACTTTCACAGCCATTATGATGCCATTCTTGGATCCATTTCACGACCCACCTCACTTGGTGTTCTAATTTTAGATTACTTCCGTGGGGCGAAGTATCAGCATCTACAGATAATATCCGCGGACAAGGTGGTATTTAATATCGTCGACAAATACCCGTACAAAAAGGTTGTGGTCGTCGACCGTAGAACCATTGATTCACCACAAAACATTGATCCTTTAAGAAATGAAATAATTGGAGGAGCAGAAGATTTAAAGGGATCACTCACCTCTCCCAATAACCTGACAGGTAGTGACACAACAGAGGAAATTGAAGGTGGTGCTCAGGCCGACACTCTACATGGAGGCGACAAAGGAACAATTTTTGACGGGAAACAGGGTAACGACAGATTTTTTGCTGGTGTTGGTAATGATATAATTTTTGGTGGGGAAGGTGATGACGTCATCTTAAGCGACAACGGGGATGATTACGTCTATGGTGGTGATGGTGCAGACTTTATTGATGGGGGTGAAGGTAGTGATACCCTCGCTTTCAAAGGCGATGGTTTCCGTCACCAGGGAGTGACAGTTGATCTAAGAATTGGCTTTGGTAAAGGAGCAGACGCAGAAGGAGATACCTACAAGAGAATTGAAAACGTATATGGCACCATTCACAATGATGTTTTAATCGGAGCTGACTCTGATAACAATCTTTTTGGACTTGAAGGAGACGATTCACTTGCTCCTCATGGTGGCGCTGATAAACTTGTTGGCGGTGAAGGACAAGACAGTTATTTACTCTATAAGGCCTTTGGACTAAAAGTTATTGACAACTACGCGGATGATGAAGTTAAAGACACGCTGTCCTTGGTTGATTTAAATTCCACCGATGTGTGCATCTTTTTAGTTGGAAACGACTTACATCTACAAATCGAGAAAACTAACTTGGCGTCAGTTTTTTATCACGGCGAAAATTTAGCAGTGATTATCAAGAACTGGTATTTAAATGCAAAATACAGACACCTTAATGTGCTCTTCAGTAACACTCTGTGGGAAGATTTTGCATTATTCGCCATAGCAGGAAGATTGGAGAAGCTTGGGAATGGTACCCGTTTCATTGAAAACAAAAGTAACCTGCAGGTCGTGTCTTCGAACTCTACCGACGTTACCTTGTCTTGGCAACCAACAAATAGCGTTTTGTCCAGTACAGAAACCGAAATATTTCTTGTACATTTCAAACAGCCGGAACCCAAATCCTTAGTGAAAAGACAAGTAGATATTAACCAGACATCAGTAACTGTCTCGTCTCTTGATCCAACCTTCCACTATGTCTTCGCTCTCGCGTTAACAAAGTGCAAGGCGACAATTGCGGTATCCCATACTCTTACAACTTACGGACGCCAGAGACCCTGCCCCGTAGCAAAAATACCACACTCCACTATGCAGTACACACCCCCTACTAATGCATTAACTCCTGTTCATGGCACAATTGCAAATGTGAAATGTAATGCGAGATATCACATTCACTTCCATCACTCCCAAACGAATGTCACATGCTTGGACCATGAATGGATCCCCTCCCTTCCGATTTGTAAGAGAAAGAAAGAATGTCGTGTTCTTACAAAGCCACCAAACGGGGAGGTTTCCTCTAACGGTAATCACGAAGGGTCAAAAGCTTACTATAAATGTCACAAGGGGTTCCGGCTTCAGGGACGGAAAGCACGCACCTGTGTAGATGAAACCTGGGACGGAAATATTCCTAATTGTCTGCCCATAAATTGCCCAAAACCACCATATGTTCATAACGGATCGTACATTTCTTGTGATTATATGAAGCATGTAAAAGCATACGGAACAATGAATAGTCCCCTTGAAGGATACTGTGTCAAGCTTCAATGCAAAAACTTGTTCCTTCCAAGTCACGTATTTCGTGGAAAGACGTATCGCCCTCGATGGGAAAGTGACTGGAAGATTCCTCAGGGTGGACGAGTGTGCAGCGATGGAAAGTGGATTGGTTATGTGGAAGACACTTGCCAACCAATTGCTAGACTTGTCAACGTTGCGAAAAGCTGGAGTACAATAAGTGGCTTGCTTCAACTTTGGCAAAATGGTGGATGGACCTTCGCTTCATCCACCCCGACACAGAACACTCTCAACCTTTCTTGCAAAAGTGTAGGAATAGAGTCTCCTTACTATGTAAAACATGGTTCAAGAGGTTCCAAAATACTCGTAACATGCTCCAAGCTGCGTTTTACTCAGCCGAAGCCAACTGTTTACCAAGGAAGGGTTGAAATGTTAAATCAAGGCGTCTGGGAAGGATTATGCGTTACGGAAAGAGGTACACAAGCTGCAAGCAAGAGGATTTGTGAAGCACTTGGATTTAACTACAAATCTGCAGTTGTGAGCATCAGTACTGGCTGGACAGACCACTCGTTTGATTGCCATCCAAAGCAAATATTTTTTCCAAAAAAGAAGAATTCTAAGACGCTCAGAATTCCGAGAACGAGGTAAGAATCGAACTCACGACCCTCCTAATTCTAGTTCAGGCTCTCTAACTACTTGGCTACTTGAGGCACAATGGCCAAACTTGCTCAATTATGTTCGATTATGAGTATTAATGACAAAAGCTCGTTTGATGGGGAAGGTAAATAGGTAGGGGGGAGGGTGGCTTAATATTTAAATGAGCGAAGATAATGGTATCAGTTTTGCCTCTGTAAAGAACTTAGAAAGCAAGGTGGAAAAATTTTAAATACAATAAAGTTGCAGGAGGTTATGCAGCCGAGGATAAAAAGAAAATACGAACTTTTAGCACGACAATGAACCATACCAGAGCAAGTCGCATATTAAAGAGTTATTAATGACGTTGTAAGGGAATAATAATCAGCAAGGGGACAGGTTTTTTTTAAGAAAGAAAGGGGTTGGAGTATTTAACTTCTTTCCCTGAAAAAAAAAGGGGGCGTCCAAGAGAAGAGAGGTGCTCATTTGACACGGGAGGCGGTAATAGTGGATTTAAGGTACTTTGCTGGCTGACAAATTAATGTTTCTAGGCGCAGTTACTGAGATCCCGAAAGACTGTTCCTCTTAAATAGTTATCAAAACGCTGTGATGAAGAATGTGCTTATTGCGTCTGTGAATACGTATTTCCTTTAGAGATGGTCTCCCTTATCAAGATTGGCCGTTTGTGGAAAGGTAAGTAATTCTTTTTATTGCATGGCCACAATAGTGCGCATGCTCTGATTGGCTGCTAAGCGGCCATGATTATTTTAATGTAAATGCACGCATTCGTGCACTACTAGCTACGTGTCAAATGCATATGATAGTCTGTGTTTAACTTGCTAGTGGACATCCTTATCCTCTAAAAAGTTTTTTTTTTTTTCACTCGGGCATATAAATAGGTGAGTTAGACCCTCTTAATTGTGGCAAAGAGGGAAGTTGTATTCGTGTTTGGGGTCTAGGCTAGAACTAGCATAGCAGTTCGCCTTGAAAGAAAGGCAACTAACGAAGAACTCTTCAATAATGTGGTTCAAAAACTACGGATAGTTGTTCGCCATCCGCTGCGGAGGAAATGAACACAGAACGAATAAAAGCAAGGAGAAATGTAGAAAAAGCAGTAGGTCAAGGCACTTTTTTGTACATTTCTTTGCCGTTCCTTCATGACCACGAGTTGAAATTGCCTAAGGTCCATTTTCAGTTACAGGTGGAAACGAGGCTGTGGTTGACGTTGTTTTTATACAGCCCTTTCATCTATAGAGTGGTTTTCGTTTGAGTGTCGTAAAACCAAAACCAAAGTAATTACTCTGGCCAATCACATAGGACACAGACAATACATTGAACCAATCAAAACTCGAAGTAATTACATGTCGCTGACGCAAAGCGCGGGAAAATGCATGCGAGCGCGTCACAATTGGCTTTGGTTTTACTTCTGATTGGATGAAAAGGTGGCGCGAATCTTTTAAGCCAATCGCATCGTGTAGAAAGTGCAAAACCAATTACTTTTCGACACTCAAATGAAAACCGCTCTATTATGTAAATCACAATTTTCTTAATAATGCTAATTAACTATATTCTTGGCATAGTTTGGCATTAGAAAAGAAGGGAGGTTTGTACCAAAGGTCAACTTCAGCCTCACGTTAGCTTAGAGGCTAGGGAGCCAAGCCCACAACCGAGGACCTAAACAAGCGAAGGCGAATTTTCCTTGCTCTCTCTGTACTTGGAATTGGTTCTTAAAGTGGCATGATTTTTAGAAGGGTTTTTCAGCGTCAATACCTCCGAAATTAGAGCATAAACTACTTCGCCATCAATAAAGATTTGGAAAAATTATCGCTACTGCTGTATTAGATAAAGATGAAAATTTCTAATGATCAGGATTACAATGGCATCAGAGTTGTCATAGCAACGAAATGGCGCAGTTACCTATTTTACTTGCAGCTGTATTTCTCGACACTGCTCGTTCTATAAACGGGACTGGGAAGTGCGATAATCATTATGAAAGTCACCAATAACAACAAACTGTGTTGACTTTTTTTTTTTATTTTTTTCTCTTGAAGATGTTCTTTGAAGAGAAAAAGACTTCAGTGTGGTACCATGGTACGATGCAGACAGAGATGTACTGACAGTTACCCAGTTCCTCATGGATATACCACATGTTCGGGAACTAGTTATGAAGATGACACATGCGCAGTTCATTGTCACAACGATTACAGACTTGAAGGAGACTCTAAAGTCTACTGTCACGGAGGAGTCTGGACAAAGCAAAGCCGAAGACCAGCCTCATCTCACTGCGAAGATATAGGTGCGTATCAATTTATTTTCCCCTGGCATTGTCATTCATATAAACAAAGTTTTTTTACATTCAAAATATCTTTAAAGGATCTACGTAACGCTATTTGTCATCCTTTTACTGTCCTTTTAAATTGCACGCGAGCTCTTAAATTTAAAATCCAGCTTCATTGGCTTTTTCACTACGAAAGATTGAAAAGCACAGCCATTTCTAGTCTTTATGGTTTAAGATTGCATCCAAAAATGGGAAAAGAAATCACACACTTATATAGTGGGTAAGGTTTTTCCTTAATCCTAAAAGACGCGAGAGAGAAGCTGTCAATAGGGACTTTAAGATCCAACGACGCTGACGACAGCGAGAACGTCAAAAAAACAAGTGGTTTAATTAGCAAAACAACAACTTCGCTCGTGCATCACACTTTTTTGTACATTTCTTTCCCGTTTTTGCACGACTAGGACGTGAAAATGCCTAATTTCGCGTTTTATGGAGGACGTAAACAACCAACGACGAAACACATCCCAAACTATGACCTTTAAAAATTGTTCGAGTAAACATCTGTTTCCTAATTTACACTGATAGGTAACCATGCAAGATTTAAAGAAAAAAACGTACGTTAAGGGAGATGTGCAACATTGATATCTAAGAATCACTTACCAATATGGTGGTCTGTATAGAAAAAGTGTGATTACGAGATCTATATTATTTTATTTGACATGAAAATTCAGTGGGGCGCAAGAATTTCATAATTCTTCACATTATACAAAAGCCGAATTCAATAATTTTTTTATTATTCATTCAAAATATTTCTAAGTTCTAAACATGCTCACCCCTCCCCTTAGATTTTCTTCTAAACTTTGGCTTTTTGTCTGACGCGGTTTTAGGATATAATTATATAAACAGACGTTTTCAAAAAGTTACTAACATCATTCGAGCAAGATGGTATACGGCTTAGTTTTGCATTTCTTTGAATTCGTTCAGTTCAGTTTTGGTTAGAAATTCAGCTATTTCATCTTCGGGTATAGCCACGGTGAAAGCCATTTTGATCGATGTTCTATTGCCCTTGAAGCTTCGGTCTCTATAATTCTTGAGATGATACGAAAGCCGAATGCCATTGTTGTTAAATATTATTTGGCTACAATAGAAACGCGCTCTACTCTGATTGGCTGCTGGGCGGGCAATATTTTCTTTCATAACTAGCCATATAACAATTCTTCGCGGTTCGACGGCACTTTTATATTGTAACTATTTAAAAGGTACGAGCGCGATGGCAAAAACTAAAAATACTGACAAAGCATAACCATCTCTTTAATAACTGGAAGGAAAATACTAGCGTACCGATACTTTATTGGTATGAGCGCACGACGAAGGGAACCACAGCAAGAGTGAGTTTTATTATCCACCTTGAGGAGGAAGACGGCTAACACTAAATAATAATAATAATAGTAATAATAATAATAATAATAATAATACCATCCCTACTATAATATTAATAGGCACGGAACTTTTAATTATTTTGTAAAGGAGAAGTCCAAACAAAACAAACCCTGTCTCATCCTACTGCGCCGAAGGTAGAGAAAAAAATTAGAGAAAAAGAGCGGGATGTGAACAAAGCATCTTTTCAAAATAATTTGCAGAAGAGTCACGTTCACTAATTCGTATAAATCATCAATAAAAAACGTGAATCAATTCTAGACATGCCACTTTTTTGTTGGCATGTCTTTATACCCATTTAGAGCTATTTAGAACATTAAAAAGTTGTAATTTATTAAACTAGACTAACCAGAATATAAGAATAATGAATGTGTGGTAACGTTACAAAGGTATTACAGAGCTACATGTTAACGTAGAATCGGGAGAAGAGTAGATCAAAACCACAATTATAGTAAGCCTCTTTCCTAAAAGTTAAAAGGGGGTGTTTATAGATGTCCTGCATAACAGAGGGAAGCACAACTGAAGCACTGCTCTACGGAAGGTTTGGTTTTTACATCTCCATATTGATGTGATAACTCTCATACCGATATCAATCCTATTGTTTTCAATTTGATTTCAGACACTTTGTTCAGGAATGACCTTCAGAGGCTTGTTCGGGAAAACATCAAAATGAGTCACCGTGACTTGGCAATATTCTTGAGGAACTACTTGGACAGAAATTATCCTAAACAATATTGGGTGGTTACAGTATATGACCCGGTTACGGGCTTTGATAAACACACTTTTGTAGATGGCGATCGTGTTGGCAGCAAATTAAGATATTATGGGGTAAACTATGTTGTTTTCCGATATCCCAAATATGCTTCTCGCTCTCCCAGAGTGCCAATCTCCCGTGTCATAGGGTCGGTAACTGGAAGTAACGCAAAAACTGTTTGGTCAAGTATCGTA
Organism: Porites lutea; assembly: GCF_958299795.1. NCBI lineage: Eukaryota > Metazoa > Cnidaria > Anthozoa > Scleractinia > Poritidae > Porites > Porites lutea. Next base: position 3,091,671 of record NC_133213.1, read on the forward strand.
AAAAAGTTTGCAGCAAATTTGCAAAGTTACGCCTTTACCCACGTAATAAGGAAATTTAAGCAGTGGTCTATCGGGTACTGGAATCCGAACGATTCGACAAATTATTACACTACAAAATCTGAATCATTTCCATCACAAAATTATTTTCGTAAAGAGTTTCCAAATTTTATAGTCATCGCCGTTGCTCCTGATATTTAAGCGTATTAATTTCAACAGAATATGTTCAGTCAACACTATGATGGCATTTTATCTGTATGGTCACATCTTAAGCTATAAGTGACATCGGGTGTAGCCAATATTGCAGGCGTTTTTTTAACGGAAAGTCCACAAAATTTCATTCATCCATCCATTTATTCATTCATTAAGTTTTTGGCAGCCGCCATCTTACAAAAGTAAACAGTCCAGAGCATTTCCACTTTTGGAAATGTTTTGATCCGCGACCAAAACAAACAATTACCCAATCATGGTGCAAATTTGGAGTCATGTAGCCTGCGAACAGCAGATGTATTTCTATCGTCTCTTCTCTCCCTCCGAGGGACCTTAAGATCCGAGGACGGCGACGGCAGAGAAAACGTCGCTGAAAAAGTGAATTCGCGTTCTTTCAATCTTCATCACGATTAGTCCAAGTCACTAACTTTGTCAAATGTAGGCGAACCCTGCTAAAGTTGAATTCTTAAGAACCATATCCAAGTTCGTCGCTTGTGTACTTCCTCTGTACACCGTGAAATTAGGCATTTTCACGTCGTAGTCGTGCAGTGACGGCAAAGAAATGTACAAAAAAGCGTGATGCACGCGCAAAATTGTTGTTTTGCTAATGAAACCTATTGCTTTTGTGGCGTTCCCGTTGCCGTCGCCGTCGTCGGATCTTAAGGTCCCTCATAACGGAGGATGAGACGCGACGAGCGGGCCAATCTTCCGGGGCTTCAATCTGTACTGTCCACGATGATCCGAGTTCGTTCACGTTGCTTTTGCAAACCTAACCTCGGTAGGCGGGAAGGATATCCTGGTTCAGTTAAGGAAAGCGAAATTTGTGAAGACAACGGTTCTAATTTCTATTTTTACTGGTCGGGATAAACTGTTTGCAGAAAGAGGAAAAGTTTTCGAAGGATTTCGGTCTCTGAGAAAACGGTTTACTGTGGGCCCAGCGTGGCAAAACTTAGTAGGGATTTATCATGCAGTAATTCCCAACTAACCAGGCATTTCGGAGAAATCTAAAGAAACTAAAAATCGTTGTTGAAAGGTTATTAATAGTCGCAGTAAAAACCTATAACCCTTTCAAAGACGTCAAAGAACTAAAATGCTAAAACTCTGCATCAGAGGCCAAATCCCGGTCAGATACAAAGACCACAGGAAATCAATTTTCTTGAAACGGCCATCTTCATGACCTCTAAATGTTTATGCAGCTTGCAAAAATAATTTAAAATTTCGAATTCAACAATACACAACAGCACAATTAACCGGCTTGAAATGGCATTTTTACACGATGCGAGCCATGCGAAAGAAAAATAGAAAAAAAGAATAGAAAAAGGAGTGATACGAAAAAACATAACCGAAAGCCAACCGTTATAAATGAGTGTTTAACGCCAAGAAACGCTTAACCTGAATCCGTAACTTTTTTTTGCCCAAAAGCAGCTTTTAACCCTTATCCGTAAAGCGAGTGCTTTTTTCAACCCTAGTCAGCTGAGTCAGTAAGCCCTAATCAACACTGCGTAATTCTACAAGTATTCCCTCAGCAAAACCTCGGAACTAAGCAGGGAATTGAACATTTTTCATGCATTTTTATTATGGCTCGCATGACTCGCTGGGTCGCAGATTTTCCGGATCCGGTTAGCTTAATTAACATCAACAACATCTGAACAACATCTGAAGAAAACCGCTATGGGACCAGATCTCATTCCCTTTTGGATTTGGAGGGATCACGCTGAGATCTTCAGAAGTGTCATTCATAAGATCTGGAATGTTTCCCTGAAAACTGGCAAGTGGCCCTCCTCGTGGAAAAGGGCCCACGTGACGCCCCTCCCTAAGATCGACATCCCTAAGGGCAGGCAGGACTTCAGAGGAATTAAGATCACGCCTGTAATTGCACGCGCGTTCGAGAAATCTGTGTATAACATCCATGTGCGAGACATTGTCGAACAGCATCTGAGTTCAACACAGTTCGCTTATACGACAGGGGGGAGTTGCACTGATGCGCTCTTGAGCATGCAGCACACCATCTACAGCTATTTAGACGAGCAAGACTGCAAAGCCGTCCGTGTATTTGCAATGGATTTTAGTAAAGCATTTGACTGTGTCAATCATGAACTCCTGTCATCTAAGCTTAGGCAGTTGCCATTGAATCCCCTTATTGTGAACTGGTATTTAAGCTTTCTCGAGAAACGCCAGCAGTGAGTAGTTTATAACGGTTTTGAGGGACAGTGGCGTGAGGTCAATAGGGGTACGACATAAGGTAGTGTCAGTGGGCCATATCTTTTTAACGTGTTTGTTAATGACTTGGAGATCAATCTAGAAGGTCGCCCAGCCTTGTTTAAATATGCTGATGATTCTACAATTATCGTCCCTTTTTGGGGAAACGGCCAGTGTCGCACCGACTTGGTGGATCAGTTTCTTAGCTGGTCCAGCCGCAATCGCATGACATGCAATCCAACAAAATGCAAGGAGATTATTTTCCGTAAGAAAGGTTTCAGTCAGGACATCGCGCTAGTTAGTAACACACCGCAGTGCGCAGAGTTATCCATATTAGGTGTTACTTTCCAACAAAATTGTAAATACAGTAGTCATGTGCGTGCGAAGGTAATTAAGGCGAACAAGTCATTATTCGTATTAGGATCTTTACGTAAGGAAGGAGTGTCCCACGAGGAAGTAGATCACCTTTTTAACGCAATAGTTTTACCAAATTTTTCTTACGCTCTGCCTGTTTATGGTGCCTCAGATTCCGACCTTTCTGTAATACAGAATTTTTTAGACCGGCGTATGAAAAGAAAGTTTATGTCCAAGAATGTAAATATCAGGGATTTGCTAGAGAAGGCGGACAAGACACTCTACAAAAAAAGATCGAATGACCCCGAATGCCCGTTTTTCCAGTTTTTACCTAAGGAAAAGAACATGAGGTACAATCTTAGAAATACGTCAGTCTCTGACCCTAGAATCTACACTGACAGGTTTAAGAACGTTTTTAGTAACAGAATAATTTTTAGATATGATATGTAAATAGTTTTTTGAGTTTATATTGTAACTTAGGATATGTGATTTTATCTTAAGAAATAAAGATTATTATTATTATTATTATTATTATTATTATTATTAATTAACCCCAGGATAATATGTGAAAAGGTCAACAACCAGTAACTTTTTCGATCTCCAAGTTCTGTTACCAGTTTTTATAAATAGGTTCCATGTTGCCGTGCGATCACAGATGACGTCAAAATGTGGTAAAAACAAAGAAGTGGCACACGAGCCTCAGGCGAGTGTGTCCCCGATGTTTTTACCACATTTTGATGTACCGCGTCTTCTGTGATCTATTACTGAACAGACCCACGGCAACATGGAACCTATTTGTTTTATACAATGATCAGAAAAGAAAAAAGACCTATACAACGCAGCATTGATAATGGACCACTAGTTGGATTTTATTATATGTTGTCGGTGGACAAGTGGTTTAAACCGTAAAATAACGCTTGATCCCGTCCAAAATATAGGCCATGTAGCCTCTGCCTTCGTGTTGCTCTCCACGCAGAAGGCGGTCATTTTGCTTCAGACTATTGCTTCGCAAAAAAATCCGGCGGCCCTTGTACTAGATGTGCAGCCGATCTCCACATTTTACATGAAAAAGCTAAAATATCCCGAGAATGTCCAGATGATTTTTTCAAGACCTAAAAAATTTTTTACGAGCGATATTCCCAAGTGAAGATGATAATATAGTACGCAAAATTGACAGAAAATTGACACGTAGATCAAAAGAAAATTTCACTTCATCTAATATTTCAAATCCATTGTTCATTACTTTATGCACAAGCGTTCCACCGTTTCTTCTTCGTTGCTGTGTTACAAAAAGGCGAGCAAAGACCGCTGGAAAAACGAGAGACACAACAGATTTCCAAGCCCACTCGAATACGCTCGAGGATATTTCTAACCACCATGCTGTGACGTCACACCATTGTTTCGCGCATTTCCAAAAGTGGAAAAGCTCTGGACTGGTAAAGGAGAGGGGTAGGGAAGACGGGGAGAAGCCATGTTTACCCCACGATCATTTTTAGACTTGCCTGAGCTCTCTGTCAGTTTTTAAGTTCAAGATGGCGGAAGGAGAAAAGAAAGCGTCAAATTAAAAAAAGACTCTACCACCCACAGCATTGATTTGCAACACGAACATGGCTCCTTGTACTTTGAAGCGGCTATGTTGAGTATGTTGCAGTGAGAGTTCCACATTTTTTGGTTAAAGCCGACCTGAAATGATAACAAAGTATGCTTAGTCATAGCAATTTTGTCACACTAACACGGAGCTCAGAAAGAAACATGTTTAATGATTCTATCAGTTGGAAAGCAAAACTTAGTAAACGTTTGGTCATTTTCGAGAACTCAAGAGTCTAACTAAAAACATAGGATTATCTTTTAAACAAAGTGTATTGTCAACACTAATTTATACTCGTTAAGTATCTTAACTCGCTCGCGTACTGCCACTTTGTTCCATTTAACATTAGACAAGGCTAAAGTAGCAAGATATCTAAACGGCACAACCTAGAATAAAGATTACAGTTTTCAGGATCTGAGTAATCATGACACTGCCTTAGAGTGCAGTTGATGAAGAATAAACTTACGTTGGTCCAAAACTAGTGGCTTTATTTTCTATACTCTCATTAACTTATAATTAAGACCCGTAAAAACGTAACCAGCGATCGGTCGTTTCGTTGTATGACTGATTGATTGATTGACTGATTGATTAGAGAAGATGTGATCGCAGGCTAGTCACAAACGTAGCGAGGTACGCTTTCCTTCGGCTAAAGCCTTAGTCAGCCGCTCCTGATTTAGTTGCTCCCGAAGCCATATGTAAGGGTATTCTCCGGGATCCGGAAATTAAAACAAAAGGTGGGATACGGAAAAACGTCAATTTTCTTGGCGGGATAAGGGATTTGGTGCGTATTTGATACGAGATTTGGCGCGGGGTACGGCATGGTATTCGGAATAGAGGTAACAGAGGCTCAAGATACGGGATTGTAGTGGAAAAGGAGCTGAAATGAGGGATAAGGACCTCCCCTTCTGGACCTTCATATCTGCTTACTTCAAACTCAGAGCGTATTTACATGACATCACGGCGGCCATATTGATGTCCCAAAACAATGAAACGGCGGCCATGTTGGTGTACCAAGACAACCCCGTTTGAATTGAACGTTCTTTTGTTCGTATAAATTAGCATAAATGCTGTCCTCGTGAGTGGATACGATCTACATTTTTTTTCAGAATATTAAGGCTGAAATTTGTTAAATTTTAAGAATATTTTAAGAATGAACCCGAGGCTCAGGGGCACCCAACGACAATTTTCGGAAAAATATCTGTTCGGAAGACGATTTGAGATCTAGAATATGTTGAAAAATTTCTTGCTTGCCTGCCTCTCCTAGGATTTTCGGACATCTAAAAAATGGTATAATTGCCTATTTTTAACGGATTTTTACCCTAAAAAGGTCACCTAGAATTTTTGAGAGCCTTTTTTCGGGCTGAAATTTTCGAAAAGTTAAGTTTTGATCCCTATAATTTTCGGATCACTAGACTTTCAGCTAGGAAATCCGAACAGATCAAAAATTTTTAGGGGATAGAAATATGCCTATATCTACCCTTTAAATACTAAAATACGTTTAACTATGCTATGTTTAAGTGGTTTTGAACTATATTTTGTCGTTGGGTGCCCCTGGAGGCTGAGAGTTTGAAAAGGACCAAATTTTGTATGTTGAAAATCCGTAAATGCAGCACAATTATATGTTCTGACTTAAACGTATAAACGTGATTATTCCTTTCCCTTAACGGCGCTGGAGACAGATCTAAACCCCAATAGAAATATAAAGTAGAAATGCCATACGTTATTAATAGTTTATAAATTAAGAATGATTTAAGAATATTTCAGCCCCAGCTAAACTCGACTGATAAAATAAAAATATTTAGCCTGGAACGGAAAAACAACATTCTTATAAAAAAAGAGTGTATGGGAAATAAAATACCACGGGCGCAAATGAAACTATGAGAACACAAAATAACGTCAGTACCCACAACTCTTAAGGGATAAGTTTCGAAACTGAATTGGTCACGTTGCGTGAAGAGTCTAGCACTCGTTTATGAAGGCATGTTTTAAACGTCCTGGGCATGCTTCCTATGGTAAGAACTTGCAACTTACAATGGAACCCCGCTTTACGAACACCCACATAATACGGACGCCTCGTTATTACGAACAGTTTTTCTTGCCCCGAACCCTTACCTCCCGCCCGCCCCTGGTCCTAGTTCAATGCCAGTTGATCATATCTTTACAGAAGTCCTACTTCAATTCAATCTCGAATTGAATTAATTTAATTCATGTTTATCCCTTTTTAGTCCAATAAATAGTTAATACTCTCACCTCCTTTGACAATTTTTTTAAATATTTGATACAACTGACGATTTAGAAATATCTTTAAATAGGGAATAAATCAAATTAGATCAGAGGTTTTGTTGAAGTGAAACTCAGTCGAACGCCCATGTGCAACCAACTCCCACAAGCGATCAAATTTCCAAAATATTAAAATTTTGTCTGTGAAATCACTAATAAAAGTTGCAACCTCTCAAAGACCACCGCGACCACTTTTTTGCATGACAGCCTTAAAATTTCTCATTGTTGTCTTCCTGTAAACGACCACTTTAGTTTAATCTCTATGCTCGTTGCCTACACTACTAAGAGAATGCGATGTAATTTTAGTTACAACATGAAACTACTCGTAAATATATCACAAATTTTGAGTAAGTAAAAGCACTGAATTCTCTAACAAACTGTATATGTGTGCGGTCCTCTTCTTGCAACTGTAGTGGAGAGACCATGCACTAAATCTTCTCATTTTGGGTGCTCCCTTACTGGAGGTTCGACTGTGCTGGCATCACGCCGGGAATCCTAAAGCTTCACGTATTTTACGTATTACCAGACGGGTAATCACCAGGTGGATCACAACAGGGGGTACTCTCTATAATGGCCTATACGGGGAGGCTCCGCCCGAAAGGGGTACCTTTTTCAGGCTTCAGGTGCGTAAAAGGGTAGGGAAGTTACTCGTTGAAGTATGCGTGGGGAAATCTCTGATTTGGGTCTGTGAAAGGGCTAACAGATGCGCGCATTTTAAGGCGTTACAAAGTCGAGAAAACGTTCTATTTTTGTGACTGATTCCTATTTAAATGACAGTGAGTTTAAAGGAGTGCAAAGGGATGCAATGCAAAGTTCTAAACAAGGTATGTGAAAAGGGTACCATTTGTCAACAAAAGGGTTACCTTTTTTTTTTGTTAAAAAAGGTATATATTTTGAAAAAGGGGATAAGAGGTCGGACCTCGGGGCGGCGCCTCCCCGCACAAAACGTTTTGGAGTACCCCCCTCCCCTCGGGATCACAACCACCTGTGGCCTTAGAGTATTTTAAGAATGACTTAAAGTTGGACGCAATGTTCTCCCCTGCTGCGTTTCTTTCCTTCGCGCTTTAACTTAACCTGATGTAGACCTGTTCTCAGTCTGTTTTCACGCGGGGCCGCTGTATGTGGAATTCACTTTTTTTTCTCTTGATATAAGAGATGAGAGCGCATTAACCGTATCAAAATATTTAATTTGTTCACTAGTACCTAACACAGTTTGAAGCCTGCGACGGTAAGTGGGATAGGAATTTCTTTTATCACGGCGACAGTAAACGGATAATTTCAATTGTTCCTTTGACGAATAGTCATTAGCTTGTTTGCTTACGTGTCAGATTGAGTCTTCTATTCTACAAGAAGCTAATTATGATTTTTTTTGGTTCTGTGCACTCTCTCTTTTTTCTCTCTTCTAAATTACCCATTTCGATTAACCTTCAGATAAAATTAACTTTGTGGCTTCCTTCACAATTAACATTATTTACCTGTTTTAGTGCTTGGTAAGAAAAGACTCAACAAACCTGTTACTGTCACGGGAGGTCTTGTATCAATCACTGACTGATAATGTTACTCAGTAACATAGATACCTCCAATGTACATTAGAGAGACTAAGATTCACGTTTACGGCAAACGGCAAACGTGAATCTGTACCCGGCATGACCAAGTTTAGATCGTTTCCCCCCTTTCTACTACTACATGAGAAATTTCTGCAATTTGATTAGCTTAGAGCAGTGGCATTTCAGCTTAATTTGAAATACCTACATGTGAACATTACAAACCTTTTGCGGGTAGCAGTATAAACAAATAATAGCATTTTTTGTATGTGATATTTGGCATAAATATCACTACAAATCATGCTATTACCCATACAAATTGTCGTTTATTGTTTATTACTACACAGAAATGAGTAGTTTCACGCCACTTTTATTCATAAGAATTGTCCAGGACAGTTTTTCTGGTTATTTTCTCCGAGAAATTCTCAACTTGAATCTGAAGTTTGCTGTTTGCCGTAAACGTGACTCTTAATCTCTCCATTCTCTGTCGTGTTCTTTATTTGCTTGCTTCTTTTGGTAGCTTTTCTCGAAGCCGGCAAACTAAAGCAGAATTGAAGAAATCTACCAACTGTTAGTTTCTCTGTAAATATTCATGGGCAAACCTACATTTAAACAATTCATTGCAAAAAAAGAATTTTCCATGGGCAAAGCAGTTTGATAAAACCACTAGGTCAGGCCGTGATGTGATAGGATAAGTTTAAAATGGATGAAACGATCTGAGGTAAACGCTGTTAATTCCAAGTAGTTCTTTTATTCAGTTCTTTGGAGTAACGAAATGGTAAACAATTTTTAAAAATTCGACAGGTTCAAACCACTCCTAGGACGACCGAACAGATCAAATTTTTTTAGCGATGCGAATTATCCATTTATATTTCTTTTAAAGCACTCCAGGATGCATAACGAGGCATTTCAGATCATTTCTCAGAAAACGGTGGTTGAGTGCCCCTGAATCATGATAGTTTGTTCCATTAAATATAAAGAGGATTGTCACATCTATTCTATATAACAACTTCCACTGTCTTAGCTGCAGGTAGCCTGACCTTAACTGCATGCACTGCTTCAGGTAATGTCGATGAAGTCAACCGTTGTTTTACGGATGCAATAAAACAACTGAACCAAACATTATTAACCATGTGTGTTCCAAGAGTGACCAACATCAATTTTCTCCTACCAACATCAGTACACAGTCATTATTAAAGGTTATGAGAATTAAAAATGTTCACAAAAGAGAAATTGCTATGATCATTTAATATCAATTAATCTCAACACATTTTTTTAAGGAAATGTGCAGATTGTCGGTCTGGAAACTCTATGTGTGGATAGTGGGGCTTAAAAGATTGAAAATATGTATTATTATTTAGAATGCTGCAAATAATTGTAATATCTATGAAAATAACAAGTTCACGAAGGAAAAGTGCATCAATAGTACATGACTCCAAAATTTGAAGAGCTCAACATTATTTTTGCAAAAAAAAGCACGACGTCGGGTGTGGGATTTTCGCAATAGAGTATCAGCCATAAAATACGAGACAACTGCTTCTGATGAAGGTCAGTGAGACATTATTATAGTCAATAATTTAGTTACCTTCCTCAAATTAGTTACCTTAGTTACCTTCCTCAAATTAATATGTTTTCCACTAAACATAGGAAATTTCACAGCAATAGAAGACCCCCCCCCCCCCCCCCCACCATAGAAGTGGGTTATGGTGTAGTAAGTTTTTCGCATTCAATGCTCATATTTGGATTGAAAATGAATTAATAATGTGTAAATCAACATAAAGAAGACAGTTAACACTGATCATTCTGTTATAAACTGTTGAAAACTTAGTCTATCCAAGATGTGATTCGCCTTTCAAAACTCGGTTATACTAAACAGGAATTTTCACAGTTGCTACCTCTTCTTTAATCGTATTAGAATGTTACCTGTTAAAAATAAAGCAAGTGTTATTATTTCAGCATTCGTAACCAAAATTGAGCCCTACGTTTTAATTCATGTTCTTTTCTCTTAGTTTCTCTTTCAAATATTCCACAAAACGTACGAGAAGAAAAGCTCACAAAATATTACTGCTAACGGTGTGATATTTTTCCTGTTTTAAAGTAAGCTCTCCGGTTCATGGGCCCGTTTCTCGAAAGTCCCGATAATTGACGGGCCCGGTAAGCTGTTGCCGTTTACATTAAAGATCGAGGTTTCAATAGGTTTACATCTAACTTGATAAAACTATCAGTTAATGAAACAAAATGGAGTAGTTTGCTAGCCAGGACCCGCGCGCTCATCCTTTATATTTCGACTTAAATATTTGTCTTCGGGCCCTAAAAGTTTCCGGGACTTACGAGAAACGGGCCCCAGGTCTGACCCATTGTCCCAGATAGTCAAAGCAATCCTCTTTTTACAGTATCATGCTTTCTCTTATACCCTTGCTGATATATTTTTTTCTGAAAGCTAATTACGTTTTGTTCTTTGTCTAGGTTTTCAAACTAAGCCTCTGTAGAGTATGGAAGTTGGTGTGGTGGCCTTGTTCTATTCAGCTGCTTTCTTCTTCACGAACGCTATCATTTGTGCTAGAGCAACTGTGGGGGGACCTCAAGCCAATATGGATCCCAAAAGAGTGATGGTTCAAAAAGCACTCGACAGAGCGGTGGTTAGACATTTCGTGAGGAAAGGCTATAAAGAATTAAAAACCGCTTCACCAAAGACTATAACAGAAACGGATAGACCCGGAAGAGGAAAACTCGTTAAATTTGAATCAAGTGATCAAATTTCTTTGAAACAAGCGTTTAACTTTATGCGCTATTACCCCGTTCTATACGAGCAAGAAACTGAATACGCCACAGAATTCGAAATACCAATTGGAGAACAAATTGAAAAATTTAAGTTCAAAAATAAAGAAGACGGGACGTTTTCACTAGAAGTTGTACGTGAAGGAGGGAGTGTTGAAATAGATCTGTCTAATCTTCAGGAGACAGTTAAATTTCTTTCTGACACCACATCGAAGCATCCCTTTGTAATTGAAACGATAACAGATGCCTTTTTAAAGGCATTAGATGAGCGATTAAGCAGTCAGCCAGATTTTAAGACAGAATTACAAAATCGTGATCCAAAAGGTACAGTAACCCCGCAGGAGATGGAGAAGGCTTTTCAAGCAGGCAGAGAACTTTTGGCTGCAATTGTCATAAAAAGGCTCACTTTAGAGGAATTAAATCCTCCCGAATGGCTTCAGAAGACAAACGAAGGTATTGGTTTGAAAATGCAGCAGGTTAGAGAAAAGCAAAGCAACGAGATTGCGGATGAAGAAGAAACGAAACTAAAATTTGAGTTCACCCAGAGCATGCTTAAAACTAGTACGGAGGCTGTTGAGGAATGGGAAAATTTGAAGACTCAAAAGGTTATAATCGAAGAAAATGAAATGGGAACGGATAAAAAGGAATATTTAAAGGTGACAATTCACGAAACCGATAAGGTATCCCTTAGAGAAATATTTAAACTACTACAATTTTATCCTGAATTGTACGAAAGCCAGGGAGGAAAACAAACAAGACTCGAAGTCCAAATTGGGGGAAAAACAAGGAGATTCCGTTTGAGAAAAGCACCTTTGGGTGTAAACCAAGTTTTGGTTTATACTGCCAATGATGATTGGCCTGGCACTACGAAAAGAGGCACAAGAGGTAATCTGTGGGCACCTGATTACGATACTATGGTAGACGAAGTTCTTGCTAAATTTCCTGACCACGAGAAGCTAGCCAAAGCTATGCTCAATGCCATCGACAGCAAACTCAACAGTCAACCTGATTTCTCAGCAGATCTGAAAATTCCGGGGGAAAGCACAGATCGACAGTCTGCTGACACTGTTCGAGCTACCGTAGAATTTATGATCATTTCCATGGTTGCAGAGGCGGCTCAACCTACCGATGAGTTTAAAGACACCTTCTTTACAGAGCTAGAAAAAACGATAGAGGAACAAAAGAGATTCCCAGAAAGTAAAGATATTCCTAAACTTGCAGACTTAAAAGGAAAAGCTGGGCGAAGTCCAGCAATGGACGATGTTGTCGAAGGCATGCTCAAAAACGTTGGACCTGGTAGTAAAATAGATAAAGTGTTTAGCGAACAAAATTTCCCAGTAAGAAAGAAAGGTGGAACGCAGGAAGGGCGAAAACTGATACATGCAAAAGGAAGTGAACTAGTTCCTTCACATCTTATTCGCCAACGTTCCGCTGAAGAACACGATTTAAGTCTTCTCGACAACAAAGTCGAAGAAGAGTGCACACGGCGTCGAAGAAAACGCAATGCTTGCTCACTAAAGAATAGAAATTCTGCTACTATTGATGAGAAGTCTATCAAAATTACTGAGGACCGGGTTGAGTTTGACGTTGTAGACCGTCGTGATGCAAACCAACGACAGCATGTTCAGTTGCAAATAAGCCCTGAAGAGTTGGCTACTCCCAAACTTATTAAAGACAACCTATCAAATTCTCGACGAGCTGGTATGAGTGAGACCTACGCCAAGATAAATAGAGGTTTAGCAGTTCATGGTCTGATATTCTCCGTTCTTGCCGCTGGAAGATACTTTGGGGAAGGTGAAAACTTTAGAGGTGCCATGACTGTCGCCCAGTCCGCTCACACACTTGGAGGTATAACTGGTCTCAATGAGATAGCCTCTAAAGTTGGTCAGCGAGTGCTAGGTAGTGCAGCTAAAGGGTTGGCGAAAGGCCTAAACTTAGAGAAAGGATTGGAGAGGTTAACCACTAAGGTGGAAAGGTTCGCAGAGAGGGGAGTTGGACAGTTGCTTGGTGCAGTTCCCGGGGTAGGACTTGCATTTGATATCTACTTTATTGAACAGGACATAGAAGAGTTGGCCAACTTAGATCTTAATAACCCTGAGGACCTCAAACTGTTGCCTCTTCGTGTAATAGATTTAGCACTGGACGTGAGCACGACGGTACTGAACCTGGTAGGAACATTTTGTCCTTTAGCAGAAGTTGTTACTGAGCCTCTTGTGATTGTACTGTCAATAATACGAATGGCTATTGATGATTTCTATATTGATATTATGGCGGAGATAGAGAAGATTAATTGGAAAAGCCCATGGGCCGGATTGGAGTTTCTTGGAGCTCTAGTAAAAGGATTCCTAGATGGAGCCGCAGATTTCTTAACTGGTGGCTTAAGAAGGCAGATGGAGACCTATAGGGAGCAGGAACAAAATGACAAAAAGCTCATTCAGGATTTGAAAAACCCAGATAACTATTACAAGATTGTTGGGGAAAAAGAAGGGGGTGGGGATACAATTGATTTCACACAAGGAACACTTTCCAGCTTTGGCGGCTACATCAACTTCAGGCTTCATGATAATAATCGTGCTACTATAGAAATAGGGGATGTCAGCGGCAGTCATGAAACAATACGCAAGACATTTACAGTTGATCCCAATCTTAAAGATATCGTACTCGGAATAGGGGAGGCCCGGACTTTCGAATACAAGCAAGAAACCGCCAAGCTTTGGTTTGTTATTCCAGTTAAGACATACAATGTCATTTGTGGCGAAAGTCTCCACGGGAAATCCGTTTACGGAACTTACTATGGAAATTCCAAGGACAACACATTTTATGCCGTGCAAAAACCAAAGCCAACAACAAAACCACCTGGGAAAAAGAAAGGAGAAGAGGAATGTAACTTTGGAAGTCTAAATTTGAAGTTTGTCACTGGGAATTACCATTACAATCTGTATGGGCGAGGTGGCAAAGACACCTTTTACCTCGGACCGGAAATGTCCTCTGTCACCGGAGGATCAGGAAGTGACCTGTTCATCATCCAATCAGATGGCGGAAGAACAGTCATCGACAATTTTGCTGAAGATAACATGCGCGATATCATTGTCATCAACGTCAACTTTGATAATATCCGATGTAAACAGAGTGGGGTTGATCTTGACGTCACTTATTCCAAGAGTCATCACATTCGTATAAAGAACTGGTTTATTCCAGGTGATCCGACGTATTACCGTCACGTCTCATTTCGAAGCCAGGACGGAGTCATTTTCGTCCCCAAACAAACAGTAAACAGTGGCCCGATTAACTCTGTTCAGTGCGTGGCGGTAGCTTTGGACCTAGGCGCAGCAAAAGCAGCTCAAACAGTATCACTTCATGATATTAAATACAGTCAAGTAAAACAAGTATCAGGATCAGAATACTCTGATGTTATTGTCGGTAATGACATCAATAATATCCTGGATGGAAGCCTTGGAGCTGACCACTTGTCTGGAGGAAAGGATGAGTATACCTATATCATACGGGCAAATGAAGGCCCCGATGTTATTGACAATAACGCAGATGATTATTTAAACACTACTGATGTTGCAGTATTTGATGTGCCCTTTGAGATGATAGAAGTTAAAACAAAGGGTACCAGCCTCTCTGTATCAGATAGGAACAATGCGGAAACTTCGTGCTTTTCAATAACAAAGTGGACCTTAGGAGAACAGTACAGACATATACTATTTACCTCTAAAGATCATGTTGTCTTCAAAGTGTCTATCAGCGCAGACGGAACTGTATCCAAAGAGCCAATGATGTTGGATTACAAAACGTCCGAAGTCGGAATTTGTGTTGATTTGTCGGATACAACGACGAGTCCCAAGTGCATCAAACCAACTGGTTACATCAACGTTGCCACAGTATCCGATTCCCCACATGATGACCACATAGTAGGAAATGCACAGACTAATTTTTTAAGCTGCACTGGAGGAGAAGATTATCTTGAGGGTGGTGAAGGTACTGACAATTATGTCGTGAAGAAAACATGCCAAAAAGCAACAATCAACAATTTTGACAGTCGCCAAAAAGCAGATTTAGTGTACCTAGAGGAAACGTTCCTGAACTTAGCCGTGCAAAAGGATAGCAAAGATTTGAAGGTTACCTCAAAGCACGTGACACCTACTTTGGTACTTCGCGATTGGTTTAACTCAGCTGACTACCAGCATCTTGGAATACGAACTATTGATGGAATAACACTGAGAATAAACGACAGTACAAGGGTGAAACTTGAGCCATATGAAGTGTCCAAGGATCCCACTGAATGCCAATGCACGCAGGAAAGCTGTGCGAAGGGGGTGATAACATATAATCTTGACGTTGATCCTTGGAAAAGCATGGTCCGTTTTGAATTGAAATCAAGTCACTGTAGTTACAAAATCTATGGTAACCAACTTAACAATTACATTGATCCGGGTTCAGGCAATGGTTATAATTATCAGCACCTGGAAGGAAGGAATGGATCTGATACCTACGTATTAAATCACGGATATGGGGAGTTTAATGAAGTCAACAACTATGCAGATGACGACAAAGTAGATACGCTTCAGCTGGGAATGGAATTTGAAGATATCATTGTTTATTTCCATGGCCCCGATGACGCCATTCTTGCATCAAAGTCGCGACCTAGCTCCCTCAGTGTTCAAATTCTGGACTACTTCCGTGGTGTGAAGTATCAGCATCTTCAGATTATATCTGCAGACAAAGTAATCTTTAATATTAGCAAACAATACCCGTACAAAAAGGTCATCGCCGTCGACCGTAGAATCGTCGATTCACCGCAAAACATCGATCCTCAAAGGAATGCTATAATCGCCGAAGCCGAAGATTTGTTGGGATCGCTTACCTCACCCAACAATCTGACAGGTAGTAATACAACAAGGCAAATTGAAGGTGGTGCTCAGGCTGACGTTCTTAGTGGAGGAGAAACAGGAACAATTTTTGAAGCAAGACAGGGTAACGACACCATTTATGGCGGGGCTGGTAATGATATCATTTTTGGTGGAGATGGCGATGACGTCATCTATGGTGACACTGGGGATGACTACATTTATGCTGGAGACGGATCAGACATTATTGATGGTGGTAATGGTATTGATACACTTGCGTTTAAAGGGGATGGCTTTCTTCGCAAGGGAGTCACCGTTGATCTCTATATTGGCTTTGGAAAAGGAGTTGATGCCGAAGGAGATATCTATAAGAGCGTCGAAAACGTATATGGAACCATCCACAATGATCTTTTGACTGGATCTGATTTCGATAACAAGCTCTATGGATTAGAAGGAGACGATACACTAACTCCTCATGGCGGGGTTGATGAACTTGTTGGCGGAGAAGGAAAAGATTTGTACTTACTCTATAAGGCTTCTGGGTTAAAAATAATCGATAACTACGCTGACGATGAAATTGAAGACACGCTTTCCTTGGTTCATTTGAATTCCACAGACGTGTGTATTTTCTTAATTGGAGACGATTTACATCTTCAAATTGATAAATCTAACCTGGGATCAGCAATATTTGACGACGATCCTTTAGCAGTGATTATCAGAAACTGGTATGTGGATGCAAAATACAGACACCTTACAGTGCTATTCAGTAACACTCTGTGGGAAGATTTTGCTCTATCCGCTATTGCTGAAGAACTGGAGATGCTCGGAAGTAGTACCAGCTTCATCGAAGAAAAAACTGACTTGCGTGTTGTTTCTGGTAACGCCACGGACGTAAGCTTGTCATGGAAGTCAACAGACAACGTTTTGGTATATTCAGAAACTAAGCTTTTTGTGGTACATTTCAAACAGCTGGCACCAGAAACTTTGAAGGAAACTCAGGTTGATCACCAAACATCATTTAGTGTTTCATCTCTTGACCCAGCCTCCCACTACGTCTTCGCTTTGGCATTAACTAAGTGCGACGCGACAGTTGCAGTTTCTCAGACGCTTATAACCTACGGACGCGAAAGGTCATGTCCCTCGGTAAACGTTCCACACTCTGTTGTTAAATACACTCCTTCTACCTCGGCATCAGCCCCTCCTCATGGCACAGTTGCTAGTGTAAAATGTGATGTCGGATATAACATTTATAACACCAACTCTGTAACGAATACAACATGCTTAGATCAAGAATGGATCCCCTCCCTACCGGTTTGTGAGAAAATTAAACAATGCCCTGTCCCTACGAAGCCGACTAATGGATCAGTTTCAACAGATGGACACGAAGAAGGATCAAAAGCTTATTTCGTTTGTCACAAAGGATTCTTGCTGAAGGGAACAAAGGAGCGAACGTGCGTAAATGGTGCTTGGGATGGAGAATTTCCTAATTGTCAACTGCTAAGTTGCCCAAAACCGCCAGCTGTTGAGTATGGATCGTATATTCCCTGTGATTATATCAAGCATTCGAAGACGTATGGAACAATGGATAGTCCCCTTGAAGGCTATTGTGTTAAGCTTGAATGTGCCAACTTATACCTACCAAGTCATGTGTTTCATGGTAAAACGTACCGTCCTCGATGGGAAAGTGACTGGGAGATACCACAAGGCGGACGAGTGTGCAGCGATGGAAAGTGGATTGGTTATGTGGAAGACATCTGCGAACCCACTGCTAGGCTTACCAGTGTGGTGGCTCAGTGGAATAAAAAAAGTGGATTGCTTCAGCTATGGCATAGTGACTATTGGAAAAATGCTTCGTCTACCCCATCACAAGACATTTTACATCTTTCCTGCAAAAGTGCAGGTATAGACAATCCTCAGCAAGTAACGCACAGCTCAACTAGCTCCCAAGTTCGAGTAGACTGCTCCAGGCTACGTTTGACGCAGCCGAAGCCAACCATCTATGAAGGGAAAGTTGAGCAATTAACTGACGATGGTACTTGGGAGGGAATATGTGTCACAGAAATTGGAACGACGGCAAGTCAGTTTGCAAGCACGGAGATATGCGAGTCACTTGGATTTAACTACAAGTCTGCCGTTGTTGGCATCAGCACTGGATGGACAGACCACACACTAGTTTGTTCATCGTAAGTAAATAGTAACTGATTAGTAAACTTTTGCAAGTGCAAGACATAGTAAGACTTTCTTTTCTGAAACGAGTAAGGTATTGATAGAAATTTATTGATTCTAGCGGGTAGTAAGTATTTAGCTATTTCGTCTTCGGATAGCCGTGAATGCCATGTTCTTTTACAGTTCACTAAGAAATAAACACCTAGGCTGCTAAGCCTGCCGAGGTTGATCGATCATCATAATTTATACCATCGATTTGATGGAGTTAATTTTGAATTGCTCACATCTTCCCATTATGTTTAGCACCAGTTGGTTATAAAGAATTAGCTGGGGAATAAGGAACGGTTAAATTTTTTGAATGAATAATAAAATGCATTACTATCCACATGTTGCAGTGAAACGAGCATTTGTGAATTAATAGAAAGCAGACGACAGTGTAACACTATGGTAAGATGCAGGCAGAAGTGTACTAACAGTTTCCCAGTTCCTCATGGTTATACAGAATGTACAGGTAGTTATGAAGATGACACATGCACAGTTCATTGTGACGACGATTACAAACTTCAAGGTGACTCTAAGATTTTTTGCAAAGGAGGTGTGTGGAAAAATCAAGATGCAAAGCCGGCTTCTTCCCAATGTAAAGATATAGGTGTGTGTCAATTAATTTCTCATGAGCATAGTAAATTCATAGATCGGTCTCACATAACGGTGGTTACAATGGTGTACCAAACCAAGGAAACGGCAGCCATGTTGGTGTAACCGAAAAATCAGTCCTGCGGGGGTTGAACCGTTCATATCACGTAGACGTTTTGTTTTGTTGCAAGAAATTTGCATTAACAGCTGGACACGCGTGTGAAAACGAGCTATATCACATTCAGGATATCTTTAAAAAATCCTCTTTTAAGCCTCTACCCTCTCAAATAAGCTCCTTCTCTCTCATAAGCCCCCCTCTGATCTATTCTACACCACCCTTTCCCCTCCTCTCCCCCTTATTTTTCCTTTGCAATCACCAATAACTGATAGACTGTATTAATCAATCAGAGAATCACGACTGTAAAACTTCGTGTGGATTGATCCAGGATGATTTATTCACCAACTGGAAGTTCGAAATTGTGTTATTTTTGGTATCTCGTCTATATGACCTTCAACTTCTTGTAGTTGAGCTTTTCTAGTTTATATTCTAGTTCGTAAGGAAGAACTGATACCATCTTCAAAAGTGTTTGAAATAATGAAGGCCCCGGAGGTCTTAAAAGAGGATTTACGGTGACAATCCGGTTACAAACTTGTTTACAGTCATATGTTACAAACAGAATAGCTTAGGGATACAGATAATATAGTTTTAAAGATGGCGAGTCTAAAAAGGAATTGATGTATCGCCGCATGAATCCTGTTCAAGTGATGGTTCACTTATTAGCAGATTTCATCAGTTTGGTATTGTTGATAGTCGACAGGCCCGGAGATAGTTTAATAAAACCTCATTAACAAATGTCATTTACAAGTGTACATATTTTTAAAGGGTCTGAAAAAATAGGTACACTTGTAAATTACACTTTTAAAAGTTTTATTAAATTGAACCCTGGTGATTAAGTATAACAGAATGGTGTACACCGCCTTTCGCCCGAAACACATTACTTGCGCGTCGTGAACAATGTATTAATCATTTGCATAAAAACAAAAACGCGTGGCCACGAAAGACATAGTTATGTTTGATTTCCCTGGTGGCAGGAAATGCGTACAAGAAATTATAAACGAAATCATCTAATTGAAAATGAGAGACATGAGTAAAAAGCTAAAGCAAGCTTAAGGTAGAGGTACAATTTTTTTATTTATGATGGAAGAAGTTCTATTTTCTATGTTGAAAGCGGAGACCCATAGCCACGAAAATTTGGTTATCTATCCATCCGAGAAATTTTGGTAGTCGTGTGATAGGACGTCTGTCCGTCGTCCGCACCACAGAGCAGCCAATGTGAAATGTCACACTTTTTAGCCAGTGTGGGAGCCTGCAACCTGATATTGCACTTCCATGTTGTGGGCACTTCACAGGTGTCAAAACGGGTATCACATGACCGTATCGCGGGCTCAAGTGTCAAACCATCGAGGTTGCGTGTTATCTAAGTTCTCCACTGACAAGTTACTAAGATCGCAGGCTCAACTCCAAGTGCATTTCTTTGCAATGGTTACAACATTATTGTTTGAAGTTAATTTTAACTTTATTATTAACGAGAACTTCACCTTTAATCTTAGCTAAATCTATCTTATTGTTTACATAAGTCGTTTTTTTTTTCAGAGACTCTCTTCGAAGTTGAACTCGAGCAACTTGTCAAGGATAACAGCAAGAAAAGCCATAAAGAGTTGGCCGTTTTTCTGAGGGATAAAATGGTAGAAAGTTATCCCACTCAATATTGGGTGGTTACCGTGTATGACGATATCACGGGTTATGATAAACACGCTTTTGTTGGTTTTCGTATCGGCTATAAGTTTAGATATTATGGGGTTAATTATGTTGTTACACGATATCCTAAAAATCCTGCTCGCACTCTTGGTGTCCCAATATCAGAGGTGGTAGGCTCAATAAGTCAAAACGATGCTAAAGACGTCCGTGATAGTATTGAGAGTAATTTTGATACACGTGGCTTAACTTTCGCCTCAATACACGTCGTTAAAAGAAAAACAGGGACAAAAGGCTGGTGGCTTGGCAAACATTCGGTTGGACCAGAACTTAGTACGGCACATTCTATTCCTGTGAACAACTATTTCTGGAAAGAGTTTCCGGATGTTATTGTCATAGTCGTTGCTCCTCGTTAGGCCAGAAACTTCGCTTACTAGTCCATTGCCATAACCGCAAATTAGCTAGATTCCCGATTCCTGATTCAAAGTGGGTGGAAGCTGTCATCATCATCATCATCATCATCATCATCATCATCATCACCATCATCACCATCACTTTTGTTTATACACAGTTAAACATCAAGCTAAGATGCAGATGTAGCTAAATACATATTTACTTTGAAATCCTAAACTTTTACAAGCTATTATTCTTATCGGCTATAAGTTTAGATATTATGGGGTCAATTATGTTGTGACACGATATCCTAAAAATCCTGCTCGTAACTTTGGTGAGCCAATATCAGAGGTGGTAGGCTCAATAAGTGACCTAGAAAAAGATACTAAATTTATCCGTGATAGTACAGCAAAAAGCCACGAATAAAAAACCTACAATTTAAGAACCTGTTGGGCTATAATTTTCATTTTAATCCCCCTTTTCACAAGATTCTATTTAGCGTAAAACTTTCATATTAAATTCTGCAAGCTGAACACTGCAATGCTAAGTCGCCCACAGGAACAGCTAGGATCCCTATTTTCACAATGGTACTACCTGAAACAGGGTCGCAAATTCATAACTCTTTTGGTCTGGAACAGGTCCAATACAGAGTCTCAAAGACTCACCGGTACGCCCCCATTGTAACTTTGAGGGAGTACCCCTCAGGGATTAGTTGTGATTCTATGATGTTACGATGATATGAAGCTTGTTGCACGTGGTACTATTTGTCCATAAGCATAAAAGTGGAATTAAAAATTTTGGCTTAATTTCGTCTTAAATGGAAAGGATAATTAAAGCATTCAGTGAACACAATGAAACACTGATGATAAATAAACGAATAGTTAAATAAATAAATAAATAAATAAATAAATAAAATACATAATTAAATACATAAATAAAGCGTCAAATGAACTGATTGAATAAACCGACAAGTAAAATAACTAATAAATGCATAGACCATAATTAATCTTTATCTTGCGTTTTTCTTCAAGCTAAATTTGCGAACTAGTCAGTATGAGTTAGTAGGGTTTCTCTTACTCCGTTTGTCTTGTGCCTCAATTAATTTTTCTCTTTTTTTTCCTCAACCTCGCTCACGTCTTCTTTCGCATAAAGCCTTCCCCAAGGCCCCCCCCCCCCCCCCAAGGGTTACTATTTCTCCTCTCTCCAGTCTCTCTCAGTGATAAAATCAAAGATCAGTTCTTGCCCAAAATTACTGCATACAGAACTCAAACTTTTATTTGTAAACTGCAAATGGAAATTCAATCAGAGAAAAAAAGTGACCTTTTCTGTTCTTGAATCTGCTGCGGAGCAAAGTGAAATGTTTAACAATGCAAAAACGAAGTTTGTGTCGGCGCGTTTTCCGTAAATTACACAGTGCTTTATTTTATGCGGTTTGTCTTGAATTTCACTTTAACAACCCTGAAACCAAAAGCTCGCGATTTGAATTCAACGGCGATTTCAAAACGGTGAGGCTAAAAGGCGGAATGAGTTTGAGGAATGGCATGTTGCATGGCTTGCGGAATGTCATAATTATGCGGAATTTAATTTATGGAAAATGGCGCAAAGAAAAAACATTCTACAGGAAAGCATGCGCGCGTCTCTGCCGCCCGTTTTTTGACGCCCATTTGAGCGAGCAATCGATTTGCAGGTCCATTTATTACTGCTGTTAAAGCAAGGCTAAAACACAGCTGATACACATATATATACTTGATAAATCATCCATAACTGGTTTCCAAAATAAACTGAAACGGTTCTTTACTCACGTCTCTTTTCCAGTGAAGCGCAGTAAAAGTATGAAAACGTGTCAAGTTTAAACAGTCTTCTATTGAGTTTTTACTCTCCTCATTTCATAGAAAAACGTCGTAACGGCGGACTAGGTAAAATAGAAAGGAAGAGAGAGGACCCTGGGATCGAGGCTGTTAGGAAATGGCAGATTCAGTAGTCCCAAATGAAATAAAGAAATAAGCCTCCTAAATACGTGCAGACGTACTGTGTTGCAAATCTGTATGGGTTTTTAGGCGTATATAACCTGCACTACTCGGCTAAACTTAAATCAAGGGTCACTCTTTATGGTAACGTTAGAGGGTAAAAAGCGTTCGCTGAACGTGAAGTCGGACTAGCAACAATTCTCGGGATTTTTAATACGGTGAAGGAATCAGATCATATTCGAGACTAAATGAACGCCTCGAGTCAAACGTTAATCCGTAATCCACAAATCGAGTGAAGCGGCGAACTGCTCTCTGCCTCCTTTCCGCGTCTCTTCGCACCTCCCTTGTTTGTTTGAACTACCCAAGTCATTAATATGTATTTTTTTTTAATAGTTACTGTGATCCCGAACCGGCTTTACTAACTTAATATAGGTAAAGGCAAAGGAGAAAAAATGCTAAAAGTGGAAGGAAAAGAAAAAGAAAAAAGCACACAAACTCGATTGCCAGGATTCGAGCTCGCGCTTCTCGGCCAGCTGTTGGCTTCGCGTGCCTGAAACTTCACCACGCAGCCAAGAAAACAAGATACAAGATACCTACGATCTCTGAATATTACGTTACGAACAATCACGCGACCCACCGTCTGAAAAAGAAACACTTCTCACACGGTTTCAAATGCAAATAAAGGTAAAAAAAGTGACGTTAATCGTGCAAATATCTTTTGTAGAAAAAAATTAAAGCAGAAGACAGTGCGACCTTCCAAAACAGCCTCCTCAATGGCCGACTTTCGTGATGTTTTCGTGATCTTTAACACATCGCTTTCTACCGGTGAAGTCCCCATTCTGTGGAAATGTTCTAACATCATAGCCATTGCGAAGGTAAAACAACCTCTATGTGAGAGCGAAACCCGACCTATCTCTTTAACCCCTATTTTGTCTAAGGTCTTGGAAGATTTTACGGTCTCTTGGATGATCGAGGATGTTGGCGAGCATATTGATAGTCGCCAATTTGGTAGTCTTACAGGATCCTCCACCACTTACTGCCTACTCGATCTCATCCACAACTGGCTCTCTGAGCTTGATAATCCTGGTTGTTATTTGAGAGCCTGCTTCCTTGACTTTAGCAAGGCGTTTGACAGGATCGACCATAACATCGTTATTAGGAAGCTAATTGACTTGGGGGGCGTCGCTCTATCAAACCATGGATCTGCAGTTTCCTAACAGATCGGTGGCAATGTGTTAAACTAGGGCAGACCCTCTCCAATTGGCTCCCAGTACGTGCCGGTGTCCCTCAAGGGACCAAACTAGGTCCTATACTCTTCGTAATAATGATTAACGATGTGAAATTGGCCTCCCGGCGTTGCTCATACTGGAAGTATGTAGATGACATCACTATATCAAAATTTGCAGCGGCACGCAGGGTGTCAATTTTTTAATCTGAACTTGACAACATCAGCACTTGGGCTGCTACAAACAATACGGTTCTTAACCCCAAAAAGTGCAAGGAGGTGACTTTGCGTTTTCGTAGAGTCGTGGACCATCTCCCATCAGCCTTGGCAATAGACACTAAGGCCCTTGAGTTAGTCGATGCTCATAAAGTATTGGGCGTTACAATCCGAAGTAATCTCAAATGGGATTTGCACATTAATGAAGTTGTGGCTAAGGCGTCAAAGAGGCTGCATATTCTACGTGTCCTCAAATGCGGCGGAGTACCACCTGCCGACGTACTTAAGGTTCATTTTTTGCGCTCATTAGGTCTGTCCTTGAATACTGTTGTCCTGTGTGGCATAATGCCCTTCCCGTCATACTATCAGATAGCATCGAGGGAGTGCAGAAACGGGCGCTGCGCATCATCTTTCCTGCGCTGCACTACCAAGAGGCCTTAGCTACTACCGGGTGTGTACCACTTCACACAAGAAGAGTGGAGTTGTATAGCAAGTTATTCACAAAGATAAAAGAGCCCGAGTCCCGTCTTCACCTTCTTGTTCCACCGACTCGGTTGCAGGCGCACAGCCGCTCCCTTCGCAACAAAGACAGGCCATCCGGCGATGTGCCTTTATGCTCATGGCATGTAATTGAGGAACTTATGGGAATTTAATGTATAACTTGATATATATTTCTAGCTTCTAGGTTTTTATCGAATTTATTGTATTATATCTTCTCATAATTGTAAGGCCCAGTCCATTTTGAACACGATATAATTAGTTTAAATTTATTTTTTTTTTATTATAATTGATATCTATATTTTTGTAAAATAATTTCGCAATTCGCTTATTTCTAAGCGCGACGATTTTATTAATAAACCAGAATTATTATGTAGAATCGGTGCTTCCAGCATCCTGACTGATAAAGGCAAGTACAATTTTTGTGGCTGTGCAAAAAGCTAATAGACCGTGAGAAACCAAGGAGTCTTTCCTGGCTTTTTGATTGCCATCGTAGTCGAGCCCGCAACATTAACGTAGCGGCTGCTTGTGAATTGATTGGTGGCAAAAAAGGGAGCAATTTTCAGTTTAATTTATTTCTTTAAGTCATTCTGCATATTACATTCCGCATAATTATGTCATTCCGCAAACCATGCCACATGCCCTTCCGCAAACTCATTCCGCCTTTTACCCGCACAGAAGAAGTTGGTGGGGAACATGCAATGCGCAACAGCTGAAGTAAAGAAAACACTCAGACCGTGGAAGAAACAACTTCCCCATCTAAAGATTCGGTTTTCGCGAGACACTTTGCTTTCACTAGAATCAGGAAGAGTTTTAACAAACTGGTGCAAAGTTATTATTATTTTTTTTTTGTATTCCGTGGCACACTAGAGACCTTCAGATTGGAGGACGAGAAATACCCCGAGTACGTGATTCGACTTCGAGTTTTTTCAGCGTATTCTCAAAAAGCAGACACCCCGGAAATCTTTATTGTACTGTTTTTAAATCGAAAAATTAATTATCATTATTGGCCAAGCCTGTAGTACCGTTATGATTCCATTTCATTTTTAGTATAAATGATAAGTGAAGGAAGGTGCGCTGTAATGTTATGTAAATTCTAAAACATTCAGAATTTACATAACATTACGAAATCCCGGATGACATGGACGCCTCGTCAATGGATATACCTACATTAATGCCAAGTCAGCCAGTCACATTCAGCATCAAATTCTTTATTCATTTCAGAAATAGCTTTCATATGCTCCTTAATTTATCTTAATTATATATCTGTTGTTAGAGGAAAACGGTGCTTTAGCTGAAATCTCTTTCCCTGGGAGGGGGGGGGGGGGGGGGGAGGAGTACTCCTAAGAATTCTTCTTGGTGGGGGTGTGCCGCCCGGTTCTCCAAATCCTAACCCGATTTCAAGACCAAGAAATGTCATTTTTCCAAGCCGTTTTCAGACCTGGCCTCTAAAAAATTGCTTAGATAAGAACAGCAACAAAAAGATTTCTTAACTCTTTGTTCCGGCCTTACTCATTTGGCATTGAAATGATAAATACGTTCCTACAGGCCTGAAGTCTCTTCGAAACCATACCCAAATCCAAACCAAAATGAGCAAAGTGTATAGCCGTTTTCAGACTAAAACGGCGCAAAAACCTTGCCTTTGGTGCGGCAAATACCTATATGGCTTATATAAAGGAGTACCCACCCCCCCCCCCCCCCTTCCCCGACATATTTTAATAAGGAGCGACCACGATAACGTAAACATCAGAAAACTCCTTCCAAAAGTAGTTTGCAGTAGGTATATCTCCTCGAGTGGAAACCCAAATACCAATTTTACGTTTATCCAGCCACCAACCTACCGACCTCCTCTTTCTAATAACATGTATCGAGGAATAACTCATGCCACGGGCGCGAAACTTACCCAAAATATTATTAAGAACGTTTAGGGCGATGTCTTTGCCGCCAATTCCATTTACCGACCCCACCACATCCGAGATTTTTACTCTCGGAGTTCCAGCATAATATTTAGGATATCGTGTAACAACATAGTTAACCCCAGCATGTCTAAACTTAAAGGCGCGACGAGAGTCAGAACCAATAACAGCGTGGTTTTCAAAGGTCCAAACAGGGTCATATACAGTAACCACCCAATATTGATTGGGATAATTTCTCTTTAAATGGTTTAGTAACAGCGTAGCCAACGCGGAAAGGCTTAACCTTCTGTTCGCGCTTACAAGGTTCGAAACTTCATCCTTGTATAGAGAGTCTGAAAAAGAGAAGGAATAGATTCTTGTAAGTATCATTTAATTTGAACTATTATTCATTCAAAATATTTCCCCAATTCTGATTGGCTAGAGGCACACGCATGATTCACCATAACAAGTTACTGATGACCAAATTTGGAAGAATTTTGTGTTAAACGAGGAAATGACGTCAAAAATGCAGCCCTCTACAGGTTAGTGCACTGTTAACCGAGAAGACCTGGGGACGAGATTCAGTTGTTTTCGTTGTAAAAACTAAAATGGCCGAGACTACACTCGCTTCAAGGGTAAGAACTCCAGCTGGAACTAGGCGAAATGATGGCTAAAAACATAGCAAAAACAGCAAGAAGACAACTCGGAGGGCAACATCTGCTATTTGGAGAATATTTGCGGAGCTGGACAAACCTAAACGTAAACTATCGAAGATAAACTTAGCATCGATACAGGTAAGCCTGTTTTACATTAGCTATGTTTTTAAACTAGGAATTATTTTGAATGAATAATAAAGAAATTAATGACTTCGACTTTCGTAGGATTTCAGCCTCGCTGGATAACACCCTCCTCGATCTGCTTAATTCTTCATATCCTACACTGAGCCTCATTCATTAATTGCTAAGTAAAACAAACATCTTCATGAGACAAGGGAAGCAACTTACGTTATCATATTTTAAGAGAAGAAAATTATATGAACTTCTTATTAATTGGAACCTCGGAATGAAGTAATTAAGTGAAATGCAAAGGATCATCGCAGTTTAAAGACGCGAAAAAATTAAGGCTTGCCTTTTTTATTCATACCCTTCACTTTCTTTTTCTTTATACTTCTTTCTTCCTGCGCTATTTTCCTGCTTACTTCTCGATTCTTAAGCATTACCATTACACTCAAAACAACGCCGCAAAAAGGTGAACAACCTTAGCTTAGCTGTATGCCTGTAAAGTGCGTTAATTATGTGTAGGTTCTATCAAGGCCTCCAACCGTCCTGGAGAATTCGTACTTGTGATGCATTGCAAACGAACGGTATGGATACTTAGTCCTCATATTCCGCAGGAATTTTTTTAATGTGCCGCCTTTGGGAGAGCTTTGTGGCGCTATTGTGTTTGTGGAAAAATGACCTAGTACGTCATCATGTTTTTCTGAAGGTAACACGAAGCCAAACACCTCCACCTTTTTGCATGTTAAAACAAAAAGCACCTGATTCAAGTTAAATAACATGCCATATGAGCTCATAATTTTGCTACAGGCAACATAAAAACCAAACATGCACTTCGACCACGATGAAATGCAAATGAAGTCGTATGTGAATACCACTATTCAAAACCAAGATACTTACCTATACTTTTACAATTTGATGAAGCGGGTTGCCCGTTTTGCCTTGTCCAGACTCCTCCTTTACAATAAACTTTAGAGTCTCCAGAGAGTTTGTATTCATTGTAACAATGAACTGTGCATGTGTCGTCTTCATAACTACCACTACATGTGACATATCCATGAGCTACTGGGAAACTGTTAGTGCACCTCTGTCTGCATCTCACCATGGTACCACATTGTTGTCGTCTCGCCACCAAATTGCATCTGTTTAAATTTTAGTGCAGTAACCATTAGCTATGTTTCTCTGATTTCTATATTGTACTATGAATTCAGAATTAACTTTGTTTATCATATTGTACATTTTAATGCCAAGGAAGGGAATCAAGTATGTATTTGAATTTTTTCAGTTTCGCATTATAGCTTCTATCCAGGGCCGGACCAAGAATGATATCAGAATTCGTCTTCGTGGTTCATAACAATGTTATATCTATTTACACATTTTAATTTCGAGAAAGGGAATGAACGCATAATTTCAAACGAAACGCAAAGGTAAGAAAAAGAAGCCAGACGTTTCGCACAAACGACGCTTGTAACGACTTCTCCCAGAAACTGCTTTAAATTGCAGTTTTTATCCGTTTAATTTTATTTATAACATTTTCACACCCGCTTCTATCTCATTACGCTCTTCCAAACTACTTATTTGTTATAGTATTAAATGACGTCATTTAATAGCATATTGGAATACAAAGATTATTGATTCAGCAAATTTCGAGCTCAAGCGCATTACAACTGCAAAACTGTTCTTTTGGAGAGCAGTTAGTTCAGGCGTCATTTGTGCCCATCGTGGTAAATCGAATTTATTTTTATTTTGTTTTATTAGTTTTATTTAGTTTCATTCTTACTGTAAATAAGACTCCAACCAATTTTAAAGGTAAAGAAAAGCATTGAAACCCGCCCAAGTATGACTTAGCAAACCTGGGTCCAAGAATAATTTCAAAATTCATCTTTAGTTAGTGGTTTATAGAAAGATTATATATTCCACGAGAAAATTTCCCCCATCATTACTTTCTGATTTACGAAGGGAATTAATGACATCTCACTCTCATTTTCTGTTATATCAGCACAAGTCTACCATTAACTTACGGTGAACAAACAAGCTTGTGGTCTGTCCAGCCAGTACTGATGCTCACTATAGCAGATCTATAGTTAAAGCCAAGTGCCTCACAAATCTCATTGCTTGCTGTCTGACTTGCAGCAGTCCTCGTCTCCGTGACGCATACACCTTCCCAGTTTCCGTTATTTAATACCTCTAGTCTTCCCTCATATATAGTTGGCTTCGGCCGTGTCAGTCGTAACTTAGAGCATGTCACCTGTATCGTGGAGCTTCTCGAAGTGTGCGTTACATACTGAGGATCATCTATAGCCACACTTCTACAGGAAAGATTGATAATGTTTGGTGCTGGAGCAGACTGGGCATCCACCCATGCTTTATTCTGCCAAAGTTGTAGTTTGCCACTTTTCTTATTCCACCGATCTTCCACGCTGACAAGTCTAGCAGTAGCTTCGCAGATGTCGTCAACATAACCAATCCACTTTCCATCGCTACAAACCCGACCGCCCTGAGGTATCTTCCAGTCGCTTTCCCATCGAGGGCGATGCGTCTTTCCATGAAATACGTGGCTTGGTCGATACAAGTTCGTACATCGAAGCTTAACACAGTAGCCTTCAAGGGGATTACTCATTGTGCCATAAGTCTTTGCATGCTTTATATAATCACAGGGACGATACGACCCATGATCAATTGGTGGTGGACTTGGGCAACTTAGTGGCTGGCAGTTAGGAACCATCCCATCCCAGGCTTCATCGACACAGGTTCGTTCCTTTGGTCCATTGAGCAAGAATCCTTTGTGACAAACATAATAAGCTTTCGATCCTTCGCCGAGCCCACTGATTGAAACCTCTCCATTGGTCGGCTTTGTTAGAACAGGACATTGCTTTATCTTCTTGCAAACTGGAAGGGAAGGGATCCATTTTTGATCTAAGCATGTGGCATTTTGTTCCGTGTGGTGATCGCGAATGTTATAACCCGCATTACATTTCACATTGACAATTGCACCATGAGCTGGAGTTGACGCAGTAGAAGTTGGAGTATACTGAACAGCAGAGTGAGGAACCTGTACTGTTGGACATGATCTTTTGCGTCCATAGGTTATGAGTGTATGGGATACGGCAAGTGTTGCGTTGCATTTTGTTAATGCCAAAGCGAAAACGTAGTGGGCGTTTGGATCAATAGGCGAGACAGTTAGTGCTGTTTTACCAAGCACTTGTTGTTTTTTAAGGCTATTGGGTTCTATTTGTTTAAAATGTACCAGATACAACTCAGTTTGTGGATGTGTCAAAGGACTGCTTGCTTGCTCCCAAGATAAACTCGCACTGGTTCCGCTTGTAGACACAACCTTCAATTTGGTGTTGTTTTCAACGTAGTTAACACTCGTTCCTAACTTGTCCAATATTGAAACGATACCAGATAAAGCAAAAGCTTCCCACAAAGTGTCATTAAATAAAACCGTAAGGTGTCTGTACTTAGCATTCACGTTCCAGTTTGTAATTATGACTGTCAACAATTCACCGTGAAAAAGAACAGACGCCAAGTTAGATCGGTCAGCTTGTAGGTGTAGGTCGTTGCCGACTAAAAAGATGCACACATCAGTAGAGTTCAGGTGAGCCAAAGAAAGGGTGTCTTCAATCGAATCATTCGCGTAGTTGTCGATGATTTTTAACCCTGAAGCTTTATAGAGTAAATACAAATCTTTTCCTTCACCGCCAACAAGTTTGTCATCGCCACCGAGAGGAGCCAGTGTATCACTTCCTTCAAGGCCATACAGTTTGTTATTGGAATCGGATCCAATTAAGGAATCGTTGTGAATCGTTCCGTATACATTTTCAATGCTCTGGTAGACATCGCCTTCAGCATCCGCTCCCTTACCAAATCCAATATTGAGATCAACAGTGACTCCTTTGCTCAAAACTCCATCACCTTTGAAAGCCAAAGTATCACTGCCGTTACCGCCATGGACGATGTCTGGACCGTTCCCAGCATAAATATAGTCATCTCCTGCCTCGGCATAAATGACGTCCTTTCCATCCCCACCAAAAATAACGTCATTACCAGCACCACCATAAATGGAATCGTTACCCTGTTTGCCCTCAAATATTGACCCCGTTTCTCCTCCACGTAAAATGTCGGCCTGAGCACCACCTTCTATTTCTCTTGTTGTATTACTGCCCGTCAGGTTATTGGCCGAAGTAAGTGATCCCTTAAGATCTTCAGCTGTGGCAATTATACTGTTTCTTCGAGGATCAATTATTTGTGGAGAATCGATGATCCTACGGTCGACCACGATGACCCTTGTAAAGGGATATTGCTTGGAAATATTAAAAACAACTTTATCTGCTGACGTAATCTGGAGATGCTGATACTTCACACCGCGAAGGTAATCCAAAATTCGAACACTAAGTGAGCTGGGTCTTGTTTTGGATTCAAGAATGACATCATATTGACCGTGAAAATACACCTGAATGTCGTCAAATTCTATTCCAAGCTCGAGGGTATCTGTCTTGTTATCATCCGCAAAGTTATTGATTTCATTGAACTCGCCATATCCGTGGTTAAACACGTATGTATCCGATCCGTTCTTTCCCTCTAAATGCTGATAGTTATAACCATTTCCTGCTCCTGGGTCAAGATAATTGTTTAGACCATTCCCGTATATTTTGTAACTACAGTGACTTGACTTTAACTGAAAACGGACAACATCTTTCCAAGGATCACTGCTAAGATTGTATGTTACCAGCCCTCTATCACAGCCTGAGTGTGTGCATTGACATTCTGTGGGATCTTTAGATACTTCGTATGGCTCGAATTTTACTGCCGTGCTGTTTATTCTTAAGGTAATACCGTCGATGGTTCTTATCCCAAGGTGCTGGTTAACAGATGACCTAAACCAGTTTCGAAGTACCACAGTAGGTGTTCCATGCTTTGATTTAATTCTTAAATTATCGCCCTTCTTTAACAGTTCTAAGTTGTCAAACGTCTCCACTATATGCAGCAAATCAACTTTTTTGCGATTGTCAAAATTGTTGATGATTGCCTTTCGGCATGTCTTCTTCACAACATAGTTATCTGTGCCTTCACCACCCTCAAGGTAATCTTCTCCTCCGCTACAACTCAAAAAGTTGGTCTGCGCATTTCCAACTACATGGTCGTTGTGCGCCGAATCGGAAACGGTGGCGACTTTATCGTAACCAGTTGGCTTGATGCAGTTTGGACTGGGTGAATCCGATAAGTCAACGCAGATTCCAACTAGGGATGCCTTGTAGTCCAGCATGATAGGTACTTTGCATACGCTTCCGCTTTGGCTGGTAGAGACGTTGAAGACGACATGGTCTCCAGACGTAAATAGTATATGTCTGTGCCGGTATCCTAGTCGCCAGTCTTTTATTGTAAAGCATGAGCTTTGTGCATTGTTGCGGTCAGTAACAGACAAATCATTTCCTTTCATTTGAACATCTATCATATCAAAGAGCACATCGAACACGACAATATCAGTGGTATTTAAGAAATCGTCAGCATTATTGTCAATAACATCGCAGCCTTCGTTTGCTCTGATAATGTAAGTATCTTCATCTTTTCCCCCAGTCAACTGATCGGCACCACGGCCTCCTTCCAGGATGTTGTTTAAATCATTACCGATAATGGTATCAGAGTTATTGGATCCAGACACTTGTCTCACTTGACTGTATTTCGCATTCTTGAGAGAAACAGTTTGAGCTGTCTTTGCTGCACCTAGATCAAGAGCGACTGCTACACACTGAACGACATGAATGTCATCGCTATTTAAGGTCTGTTTTGGAACGAATATTGCTCCATCTTGACTTCGAAATGAGATGTGGCGGTAATAGGTTGGATCTCCAGCAGAGAACCAGTTCTTGATGCGAATGTGATGACTCTGAGCATACCTTACGTCAAGATCATTGCTACTCTGATGACATTGTATATTATCAAAAGCAACGTTTATTACAACGATGTCACGCTTGTTATCTTCAGCAAAATTGTCAATGATTGTTTTTCCACCATCTGATTGGATAATGTATAGGTCACTTCCAGATCCTCCTGTGACAGTGGACATTTCTGGTCCGAGATAAAAAGTGTCGCTACCACCCCTCCCATACAGATTGTAGTGATAATTTCCGGTAACAAATTTAAGATTTAACTTTCCAAAATTACATTCTGCATCCTTTTTTCCTGGGGGTTTTGTTGTTGGCTTCTGATGCTGTACCGCATAAAACTTGTTATCCTTAGAGTTTCCATAATAAGTGCCATAAATAGACTTTTCATGAATATTAGCTCCACAAATTACATTATAAGACTTGATTGGTATTACGAACCACAACTTGGCAGTCTCGTGTTTGTAGTTGAAACTTCTAGACTCGCCTATACCGAGAACAATATCCTTTAGATTGGGGCCAACTGTAAACGTTTTGCGTATTGTATTATGGCTGCCAGAGACATCTCCGATTTCCAATGTAGCCCGGTTGTTATCGTGTAGTCTAAAGTTGATATAGCCACCCATACTTGATAGCATACCTTGGGTGAAGTCGATCGTTTCCCCTCCTCCATTTTTTTCTCCAACAATCTTATAATAGCTATCTGGGTTTGTCAGATTCCTGATGAGTTCCTTGTCATATTTTTCTTGCTTGCTGTAAGACTCCATCTGTCTTCGTAGACCACCCGTTAAGAAATCTGCCGCTCCGTCTAAGAAACCTTTGACCAGAGCTGCAAGGAACTCTAAACCAGCCCATGGACTTTTCCAATTAACCTTTTCCATCTCCGCCATAATATCGATGTAGAAGTCGTCAATGGCCATTCGTATTATTGAGAGGACTATCACCAGAGGCTCAGTAATGACTTCTGCTTCCGGGCAAAATGTTCCTATTAGGTTAAGCACCGTCGTGCTAACATCAAGTGCTAAATCGATCACCCTCAGTGGTAAAATTTTAAGGTCTTCGGGGTCGTTGAGATTTAAATTGGCCAATTGTTCTATGTCTTGTTCAATAAAGTAGATATCGAATGCAATTCCCACAACAGGCACAGCACCAAGCATCTCTCCAATTCCTCTCTCTGCGAACCTTTCCACTTTCGTAGAAAACCTTTCCAAGCCTTTTTCTAGATTTAACCCTTTTGCCAACCCTTTAGCCGCACTACTTATGACTCTTTTTCCAACCTTTGAAACTATCTCGTTGAGACCCGTTAATCCTGCTAGTGTGTGGGCAGACTGGGCCACGGAAATGGCGCCTCGTAGATCATCACCTTCCTGGAAATAATTAACAGCGCCGAGAACGGAAAATATCAGGCCATGAACAGCAAGCCCTTTATTTACCTTAGCGTACTCCTTACTAGCTCCCGCTATTTTAGATTTTGATAGGTGGTCCTTAATCAGCTTAGGTGTTGCCAGCTCTTCGGGGGTTATTTGTAACTGAACGTGCTCTCTTTCTTTGGCATTACGCCGATCCACAACGTCAAATTCAACTTTTTCCTCAGCAACTTTAATAGAATCCTCGTCAACAGAAACGGAGTCTTTATCATTAAGCGAACAGGCAAAGCGCTTTCTTCGGCGTTTTGTTCCTGTGCAGTATTTGGCGACCTTTGCAGCAACAACCTCTCCATCATGATCTCCAGCAGCACGTTTACGTATGAGGTACGAAGGGACTGTTCCACTTCCTTCTGCATGTATTAACACGCGCCCTTTTTCAGTCCCGCCTGGCCTTAATCTAACTTTAAAGTTAGTTTTGCTGAAGACTTCGTCTATACGCTCTCTTATTCCCGTAGAACCGACGTTTTTAAGCATGTCCCTGATCAATTCGTCCATTGCTGGACTTCTTCCTGTTTTGTCTTTTAACTTTGCCAAGCTGGGAATATCTTTACTTTCTGGGAACTTCTTTTGATTTCGTATCTTCTGAGCGAGTTCTTTCAAAAAACTGGCTTTAAACTCATCTGTTGGCTGAGCCACTTCTGCAACCATTGTAGTAACCAGAAATTCTACGGTAGCGCGTGTGGCGTCCGCAGTTTCTTTTACCTTTCCTGTAATTTCTAGATCTTTGGAGAAATCAGGTTGGCTCTTAAGTTTCTCGTCAACAGCTTCCAGCATAGCTTTTCCCAGTTTATCTTGATCTGGAAACTTACCAAGAACTTTATCTACCATTGTATCGTAATCAGTTAGCCAAAGACCACCTTTGCCTTTTCTGCCTCGTTTGGTGGTACCAGGCCAATCAGAATCAAACGTTCGAACAACTATTTGATGTTCACCTCCTCGTTTTGGACTGCTCGTGCTTAAACGAAACTTCCTATTTGCTCCACCAATGGGAACTTCGAACGTTGTTTGTTTTAATCCTTGACTTTGGTATATGTCAGGGTAAAACTGCATTAGTTTAAAAATATCTTTTACGGAAACCTTATCAGTTTCGTGGATTGTCACTTTTAATGATTTTCGTTTTCCTTTCGTAATTATCTCCTCTTCAACGATTTTTTTACCCGAGCCTACTGCCGTGTCGGTTTTCTTCAATTCGTCCCACTCGTCAATCGCTTGCTGACTTGTTTTAAGCATACTCTGAGTGAATTCCAACGTTAGTTGCGTTTCACCTGCGGTCGCTATTTCCTTGCTAAGGTCATCCCGTACTTCTTCCATTTTTGTTCCAATATCCCTGTTTGTTGTCTGTAACCATGCTGATGGATTAAGGCCTGTCAATTTGTTCTTTTGTATGGACGTACCAGCCAAAACATCTATCGATGCGCTAAACGCGTCGTCCCTTTCCTGCGTTGTAACCGTTTTTGCAGTGTCCTTCTGTGTTAATGTGCTTTCAAAATCGGGTTGGTTGTTTAATTTCGCATCTAATGCCTGTAAAGAGACTTCTTTTACCGTGTCCCTTAAAGGGGCCTTCAGGTTGCTGTCAGACAATACATTAACTGCAGTCTGTAGATTTGAGAGATCCACTTCTGTACCATCTGTTCGTATAGCTTTCAACGAAAAAGTGCCGTCGGTTTTGCTAGAGAGCTTAAACTTGTGAATTTTCTTTCCGATTGGAACGTGGAATTCTGTCGGGTGCGTTTCTTCTCCATAAAGAATTGGGTAGAACTGCATAAACTGGAAAGCTTCTTTTAGGGAAATACCCCAAGTTTTTTTGAATGTTACCAGCTTTCCTGCTCCAGGAACAGCCGTTTCTGTCACTGCCTTGGGTGAAACTGTCTTTAGTTGATCCCAACTTGTTCTTACTTTCTTTCCAACCACTTCTTTGTCAAGAGCCTCTTGGACCGTCTTTCTGTCTCTGTTCGCAACTACTGTTCGTTGGACCAACTCATGCGAGGCATGCTTAAACTCAGTGGCTAGACCATCTTCTTGTGGTGTAGCTCGAGCTCGAAATCCCCAAGTATAAATAAGAGGATTCAAAAACAAGAAAGCGGCTGTACTAAACAATGCCACAGCAATATTTACAGGCCCCATACTTGAGTGCCGTTAATGTTAAAAACCTGAGAAAAAATTTAAGTGGAAATTGGCGTAATTAGAGTAATTGGAACACAAGTAAGTTTAAAATTGGGGTAAATTTTCGTATATGAAATTCGTCGCTAACATTCAGTTATTGTGGCTGATTACGTACAGGTATCCTTACACTCCACTGTCAGTGGAGGTGTGTGTGGCCGAGCCGAGCCGTTAACACCTCGAACTCTGGATCTGGAGGTCCCGGGTGCAAGCCTCGCCCGTCGCGTCGATTCCTTAGACAAGGAACTTATCCCACTTTGTCTCTCTTCTCCCAGGTGTGTAATTGAGTACCGGTGACATACTGCTGGGGGGTAACCCTGCAATGGACTTCCGTCAGTCAAGGGGGGAATAGTGAAACTCCTAGGCATGCTTCATGCTACGGAAACTGGTATAAGCTCCGGCCGTTTGGGCCTTTGGCTCGTGGGCGCCTTAACAGAAAAAACTACCCTTTCCGTAAACCTTTCACATTAAATTATGTAGTGTATAAAATTTGTATCCCTTTTTACAGCAAAAAAGACAAAGCACTAAAAAAATCAACAAAACTAAGAATTAAATGTTTTCGACCTTCCACAGCCATAAAATCTTTCTGTAGCCTCGGTTCATTTTACAGACCGAAATGACAAACTTTCCTACCCTTTAATATACCTCAACTAGGGAAATCCCTACCCTTTCATATACTGAAGGTGTGAAAAAGGTATCCCTTTCGCGCGGAGCATCCCCATATGGACTATAATTATAGGGGGTATTCCTCCGGGCCATTATTCTTAACCAGATCAAACTTACCACGATTTAATCGCAATGGCTAAGTCTTTATCAGGGCACTTACAATAAATTGCTGTTTTACTGCTCCAATTTATTCTTTCTTGTGGTACAATAAGACAAACTGAAAACGACAACAACGTAATTCATCAATTAGATACCGTCAGCGTATTGCAGCTACATTGGATATCACAAAGAATGTGCTTGTTGTGTTAAGTTCTTTTCTCATTCTACGTTCACTCTTTTTTATTATTAACTGGCTGGGGTAATTAATTAATTTCCTGTTATATTGAGAAACAATTGCAATTATATCAACAAAAAACCATCATATGCCCTCACCCAAAGCAAGACTTAACCGGGCGCCTATTTCCCTTTCGACTCGTAAGCTTTCGTTGCCACCATTTATAACCAAGAAGCCTTTAGTCGTAATAAACGTCATATATTTCCTGGATTAATTTGCGATAAGGCAAATAATACAATTTTGAATAGTCTTAGAAAGAAGGAAGAAAGACGTTGAAACACAGGTTGAATTTACTTTAAAAGTTTATGGTTAGGGTTAGGGTTACGTTCAGTGGTATATTTAAGGGAGAGAGTTTGGGATACGAAAGGTCCGGGATCGACGCTGTGTTGTGATCTTCTTTCTTTTTAATATAGAAACACTTTCAATTTGCCTCGGCGGCCATTATCGAAATATAAAGTTACACGGACCATAAAGTTCTTATTGACTCCATAACCTTTGCAGGTGCTGTAATGTACATGGCACTCTTGGTCGTGAGCAAATAAGGAACATTATTCACTTTTATTTATGGTCATACTGATAACAAAATTTCTCCCAAAAGTACAGCTTAGAATTGTTCGTTTTTAGAAACATTAAATAACTAAAGAAATATCAGTGTGTGATGGGCTGAAAGCTCATATCGGGTCTTTTTGATAACTGAGCGGCGAAGCCGGTAAATTATAGTGTCTATAACAATAATAATAATAATAATAATAATAATAATAATAATTATTATTATTATTATTATTATTATTATTATTATTATTATCATTATTAATCGTTACGAACGTATTTCCATCATCACCTATTGCACATGTTTACATAAATTGTCGATTAACAGAATACTTAAAACTGAAGACAAGGCTGACCGGACAGCTAAGGGTTACAAATTTATTTGCCCAATATTTCGACTAGACAAAGCTAGACTTCATCAGGGGCTAGAAAAGCTAAGCGAGAATAGAATAACCGCGGTACAGTATTTAAAATCAGATAATAGGAATATAAAAATAATATGTGATCGGTGGAGAAATTACAACAGACGAAAACTTGTATAAAGAAGTCATATTAAAAAATGTATTTAGTCAATAGATTAAATTTGATCTCGTCTGTTCATCCCATAGGATTCAAGTGCCAAATTTAGAAATTAAAAATACTTCACGGGCCTTACGGATACTGTCCCTGTCTGAATTATTTAGTTCTAACGGAATGAGTTCTTTGTCTTTGATGGAATGGTCTGGAAGGGAGAAGTGGTCTGAAAAAAATTTGGCTACTGGTGTCGCTTGGGGCGCTAAACTCTAAAATGGCCGCTTATAGAGTTTTTGAGGGCCTTTCTACGGTATTTTGAAGGATATAATTTTAGTCAAATTATGAAGACAATTACGGTAGCTAAACAAAGCGGCCCCTCTATTAGTTTTACCACTCATAAAATTATTGATTTCATTTTTTCCTCATTCACACCGTGAATTTGACCTCCATTAAGCGGTTACCTCGGATAATTCTATCGTATTTTACGTCCATTTAACGGTCAACAAGTATATGACAACCGTAAATCAGTTTAAATAAACATTAAACCTCAAATAAACTCGTTTTCGCCTTGTAGAGGTTATTTGGTTTAAAACCTGGTTGGACTAAACGCTTCATAAAGGATTGATCTCGACTGAGTTGCCTTTACCGCTATTCATGATTTTCAGCGCCACTTAGATAGATGTTTAAATAACCCACGTTTAAACAGGTGTTTGAAATTTTTCGAGGGTTGTCGCCGTCACGCCAGGCTAGATATGAAGATTGTGATTTGCAAATAAACTGATACCACGACTCTGTGAGATACAAAAGGTTTATATGTTAAAAGTAAAAGTAAAAGGCGAAAGGTAAAGGTCCTTATACGACGTCGGTGACTTGTCCACATTAAACTAACAAACCTGGGCCCCAGGCCGCGTTCATTTTACACCTTCTCTTCTCTCCACTTGGGGCTCTCTTTTACGGGTATTTAAGGCTATTCAGAAAGGTAAGAAGTAGAAGGAAGGATTTGAGGTTATGTTTAAAGGAATCTAATTCGAAACCCCACCTAAAGAACGCCGCGCACTAACCGACTGTGTTCATCATTACAGATCACGAAGCGGTGTTGGATAGCTTCGAATGTTAACATCTGATATTGAAACTTAATACTTTTTGACGGGTTTGTGCAATTAGGCCGGTAACATCATTTAGGAGGATATATCGTCATAAACTAAGATCCTGTTTTTTGATCAAGTACGCCATGTGCATGTTTACACTAGGTAGGACGGATCATTTTCAGTTAAAAATGTATATTTGTGTCTGTCTGAAATGGAATTATGTTTACTAACTATAAAGGCTAATGCCAATTTTTTGCTAGACAAGTTAATTTTGTTAAAAGTTGTATAGATTAATGATATTTAGCGTTTTTTCTATAGCTTTTGTTTAGCAATGCACAGGGATCAAACTTACCTTGAACTGAAGGAAAGCTCTTCTCCTACCTTCTGGCTTAGAGAGATAAACTAAGAAAACATATATACTACATCAAAGAGTTGTTCGTCAGCGAATTAAAGTTTTACACGTAACCGTTTATCAGCCGTGAACTCACGCATGGATTATTCATTGCTTTATGACCAATCACAAATTAGATCTTGAACTTTCAGGAAATATTGAATGAGGTTTTTTCCAGCTACAAGACAGAATTGGTGTGCACTATTGAAATCTGAAATACAGCTCAGTGAACATTCAAAAGGCGTCAATGACACTTTTTATCTTTTTTTCTTTCGGTCTTTAAATATTTAGCGTCTTAATGTTAACCCCAATCTATTTGCGTAAGGCAATTAAAGATACTCTCTAGTTTCCGGCTCTGCTTTTGTTTTTTTTTATTTGTTTCGTATTTGATTGTACCAAGCAAAAAATACATCTCAGATTTGTTTTACTGAGATATTTATGCCATCATGTATTTTCTATTTCTTGCCTTGACGGTAGGACAATTTTCGGTCGGGAGGCTAAACAATGGAGTTCGCAATGAAGGAGCAAAGTGGTCTATCTGATGCGGGCGCATGATGAACTGCTCAAAAACTCCAACTCTCTTCCTTAAAGAAAAAAAAACTAATTGAAAGCAAACCAACTGACCACGTAGAGGTGACTGTAAAAACAGCGGTTGACTTGTCTTCAAGATTACCCGAAGCCGTGTTTTTCAGGTGGCCACTTGTTAACGAAAACGGGGCAAGGAACAATATTGTAAATTTGATGATAAATAAACTACGAGAAGATATATAGACACTTTAAATGTCTTTTAAACTAAGTCATTTCGACATTTTCACTGAATCATTTGATGAAACAAAAATAGGTCTGGTTTACCATCAATTTACGTCAAAGAAGCAATTTTTAGTCATTCATTACTGACAACTCGTTTTTATAAGTTAAAAGACATTCATTCTTAACAACAGTCCTATTAATACAATAAACCATTTAATAAGAAGTTAAAAACTATTGAAGCAAAGTTTCCTAAACTCAAAAAGCTAGATGAAAGTATTTTCACGCACACTGAGGTTTCCTTGCCAAGTTATAATTTTTAATTCTGCCTTGAATAAAGTTCGTTCACCCTGCTTTATCCATCCCAACAATGCCATCAAATCAATGGCCGCATTCAAACGGATTACCGTTTTATCCGGCTGTTTTTCGTCATTAACAGCCAGTCAACTATCAGAGCCTTTGCAATTATTGACAGGTTGACAATACCCGGATAAACTGTATATTGCAAAGCTAGATACAAATAAAATTAATTTGTCAATTTGCTGTTACACTTCTGGATACAAATGACAGAAACGCTTCTTTTCAGTCGAGAACAAGTTATCACTTATTATTACCAAGAGAGCATAATCTTGCCTATTACTGAACAAAGGAATCATTAATAATAAACAAAGAAATTGTTGAGGAATTGCGATGGCCAGTTTTTGTTTTGGCAATATCGATAGTGAATGATTTTTGTTTCGGCTTCTGTTTGCCTTACGAAATTGCCATAAGATGCTAATAGTTACATTCTTTAAAGAAAGGAAGCTATTTTTTTATGAATATTTTTTACTAATGCACCAAGCTGAGCTCTTCGTGCCTTTTAGGGGTAATGTTATTTCTTTCCGTTTTAATTTCCTTATTATTGTTATCTTTTTTTTAATAGGAGCTTCTTAATTAACCATTGGACGATCGCTTAACTGGTCTATTTTTGTGCCAAACGGGCAATGCATATTTTTCTTCCTGGATCCGTATAGCTTAAGTTGGCAAGATACATTTCAGAAATGTCCATTGTCAGTAACATAGTTTTTTTTTTTTTTTTCTGGGAAATAAATTTAAACCACAGGGTGTTCGAAAAATTTCAAGGGTTATTGCCGTTATGCCAGGGTGAGATTTGCCAAAAAAATACTGCTACCACAACTCTGTTCGATATACAAATATATAGGGTATATTAAGGGCAAAAGTCCTTATTTCAAGACGGTGACTGGTCCACATTAGACTGACAAACCTGAGAGGTCCGCGCTGCGCTCATTTCATACCCCCTCTATTTTACGGGTGTTAAAAGCCAGTTAAGGCTACTCGGAAAGGAAAGTGGTAGAAGGCTTAAGAAGGATTTGACTTCACACCTCTGGTAATCGAATTCGGAACCCCTCGCAAAGAAGGTTGCGAACAAACCGAAGGTGCATATTGTTCTATAGACTTATCACTAGGTGATGTTGGAAGTCTTCGATTGCCATTACATGTTATATAATTTGAAACCTTTTGGTTTTGTACCGCTTAAGGCCAACACCATTCAAAGTGACTTAGAAAGAATTTGGTTTTTTTGTATCCAGAAAGCCAAGACAGGCTCATACAACAGTCTTTTTTTGGTTCAGTTCCGCAAAGATTAAACTTACCTTAAATTGACTGAATCGAAATTTGTGCTCCTCCCTTCTGGCTCAAAAATACAAGCAAAAAACTATATATTGTTCGTAGATGAGGCAATCGTCCACGTATGTCTGACTCACTGAATTATACATTACATGTCAACGAATTGTCAACCATGAACATACCCTTAGAAAGATAATTGCGTTTTTGAAAAAAATCACAAAGTAGTAAATGTAGCAAAATCATTAAACGAGTTTCCATTACTCGCAAGGCAGAATCAGGGTGTTGCAAAACTGTGTTATCAAAAAGACCTCAGACGCCACATTTTGCGGGAAGACGATGACAAATCGTTCCGACACTATTAAAATACTACTTACAGCTCAACGTACATTCCGGGGGTTGTGCAGCCATGGCAGCCTTCAAGTCTTTTCATTCTTTTAGTATTTTGCCTCTTATTAACCTTATTGACTCTGATATATTAGCGTAACGCAATTGAATTCCTGCGAAATCTAAGGAAAACATTTTTTTTAGTTTCTTTGGTTTAGTTCACTCTGGTGGCACTTCACTGATCACACGACAACATACTGACTTCCGATAGGTTTTACTTTAATTTAGTTGGTTACAAGGTAATACAACTGAGATGAATTTATGGCTAACCTACTTCTAGTCATCCTTAGGGGCCTCAGTTTCTCTAGTCAAATGAGAAACCTGTGTGACTGAATGGCTGGTACATTGTGACTAACTTCAAGAAAAATGCGTCATTTTCATTAAGGCCATATTGAAAAGGAAAGTTTGCTAGACCATTAAAACATATAGCTTATGATTGGTGTTTTTTTCAATAGATGTCTTGTTGTTAATAAAAGTTTAGCCCGAAGGGAAGTCTGTTAACGTTGTCAAGAAGGTATATCATCGGAACCCAAG
Source organism: Porites lutea (assembly GCF_958299795.1). Taxonomy (NCBI): domain Eukaryota; kingdom Metazoa; phylum Cnidaria; class Anthozoa; order Scleractinia; family Poritidae; genus Porites; species Porites lutea. The sequence continues at coordinate 3,135,303 of NC_133213.1, forward strand.
AGTATTTTAATAGCTTTTCCGTCTGGCAGGAGAGTGGGGTTGAGAATGAACCGACCACAGCGAGCCATCGCGATCTCAAGGACACTGTCAAATCACTCGAACTCATTCTTTTTAACAAAAATCATAGAAAGTAGACAAAATAACGTTAACCACATCCCAGGTGATAAAGTATGGGTGACAAAAAAGGCGAATATCCTTCGCCTCAGTTCTTGTCTTTACCTGTTAAAGATTTCCAACCGTAACTGTTCAACAGCAGTCGACTTTGTTTCGCGACTACCCGAAGCTGTGTTTTTCAGGTGGTCACTTGTTAAAGAAAAGGGGGCAATAGAAAATATTGTAAGTTTGATGATAAATAAATTACAGGAAAATAGATCGAAAGACGCTTTCAACGTTTATTTTAAAGTATTAGTCTTTCAAAAATTACGGCGTGAATCCTTAGGTGAAACAGAAAACAGGCGCGGCTTACAAATAATATACGTGTTAATAATAAAGAAAGAAAAAACAAAGAAAGAAATCAATCGTTCATTGCTGATAACTCATTGTTATAAGTAACAACCATTCTCTCTAAACAACAGGCGCATTAATACAATAAGCTTCTAAGCAACTGAAAACGAGTAAGCAAAGAGGTAGATGAAAGTATCCTAAAGGTTTCTTGGTGGCAGAGACAGTCAGTTCATTTGTGATGAGCTTGAATACAGTTCTCTTATCCAACCTTACCCGCAATACTGACTCCAAATCAATTGTTTTTAACAAAAATATCAAACAACAGAATTGGTTGGCCTCTTTGATTCTGAAAGTATAATTCTTTTAACATTGGAAATTGTGCATTTAAAGTTAATCAAAAACTGCTCTCGAAAAAAACGATAAGTTTATTCCATGTTTAGTATCAAGATTTTAAATGAACTATTTTTGTTAAGATGGGTAATGCTCGCTACTATGTTGGATAAATATTTAGAGAAACGACGGTTTGAAATGAGTTTAAGCAGACAGCCTCTACCCATGAAAATAGGTGAAATAATTTTAACGACAGAACTGTAAAGCGCGAAAGGTGATAGGTGAAAGGTCTTTAAAAGATCCTTTTGAATGGGATAATGTCAGTTAAAAGCTTATCCAGAGAGCACGTTTATAGTCATTGGCTGAAACTAACTAGTGTATATTGCAAGCCTAGAAGAAAATAGAATAAATCTGTCAATTTGTTTTTACATACCTAGACACAAAAGGACGAAACGTTTCCTTGTTTAAGCATCAGTTGAAAAATGCTATCACTTGCTATAATTAAACAAAGGAATCATTAATAATAAACAAAGAACGAAATTATAAACGAATCCTGATGCCCAGTTTTATTTTGGCAATATAGATAGTGATTTTTTTATGTATATTTTGGTTTTGGTTTGACTCACGAAACTATGATAAGATAATAATACATGCTTTAAGAAAAGTAGAGAAATATTTTTTTCTTTTACTAAAATAAGAGCTTGAAGCTGATTGCACCACAAGCAACTTTACTCATTGATTAACCAATGAGGCGGCAAAAACACAATCGCATTACCCTCAATAAAATTAGGTTGATTTTCAAATATGTATCAAAAATTTTTCGCTCGTTTTATGAAAGTTATGAATATAAGTTTGTAAAATTGAGTACTAGGTGAATTTGACGAGGAACGGTTCCTGGATATACTTGCCAACAAAATGATGTAAAGCTGAGCTTTCCGTGCCTTTTGGGGGTAATTTTATTTTTTTATTTTTTCCTTATTAACCCTTATTAACCCTTCTTAACCCTTGGACGATCGCTTTGGTCTTTGTTTGCGCAACATGGAGAAATGTTTATTTCTTCCTGAGCCCGTTTACCTTAAGTTGGCAAGAAACATTCCAGAAACTTTTAGTATTAGTTGTTTTAGTTATTAGTAATAAATTTTACCCACATTTTTTAAAGGTTGTTCAAATTTTTTCCAACTGTTATTGCCGTCACGACAGACAAGTATTAAGATTACGATTTGCCAAAAAAAAAACTCCTACCACAACCCTTTCGGATACAAATGGTTGGTATATAAAGGGTAAAAGGTAAAAGGTAAAGGTCCTCATTTCATGTCGGTGACTGGTCCACATTAGACTTACAAACCTGAGGCCCGCGCCGCGCTCATTTTACACCCTCCCTCTCCAGGTAATCGAATTCGAAACGCCCCGCAAAAAAGGTTACGCATTAACCGATAGCACCCCGCACAGACGTTCTTAGGGGTTCATCACGCGTTCCCGCCATACGAACGTCTGCTGAACCGAAAGGCAAAAGACGTCGACCAATCACAGAACATTTCCAGATCTTCTGACACTACTGAAATATTGAAATACAGCTCATCGGACAATGAAAGCTTTTTATTTATTTTTTTGGTCTTTAAGTATTTAGCGTCTTAATCTTGACTCCAATATAGCTTAAAGCAATTAAATTCCGGCGAGATCTAAGAGCAATCAAACGCGAAAACTGAAAATGGATTTCACTTTCGAGAAACCCCTCCGCAAATTAGATTTCAATTAAGAAATCAAAATCCGGATTTCATGGATTCCTTGTTACCGTTCGATTAGGAAATCTGAAAAAGGATTTGCAAAACTATCCTTGTGAACAGCGGTCTTCTTTTTTCTAATTATGCGTGCGCGTGCAAGACCGCTGTTGTTAAATAAAGGACAGTTTTTCGAATCTTTTTTTATTATTATTTCCCAATCGAACGGTGAAAAGGAAATTCAGCAACAGATATCTCAGCGTTGAAATCCGTATTATATTGCAGAAAAACACAAAAGTTTTCTGGCACCAATCAGACGCCAGAACGACGGCGACAGTTTGGAACTCAGTTGGTCTGGTATGACATTGTCCCCAGGGGCTCTTCTCGCCGTTCTTTTCTTTTCTTCGTGCCATATTTTCCCGCCCGTTTAGACTTTCTCTCGCCCCCACTATCTGCCCCTGGGTCTCCGAGGATGAACCAAATCATAAATGCTTTTCGTCTTAGGCCATCGAAACTTAACTAGAAATAAAACGCAAACTGCGATGACAAACAAGCGCATCGCTATAGCTTTTTCTGGTCTTAAAACTGTTTAAGATTCCCGACCGTGTCTGTAAAAACAGCGGACCACTTCTCCCCCTGCTTTATGAAAGTTATAAAAAAATGTTAAATTGGTTTGGTGAATTTGACGAAGAACGGTGCTCGGATGTAGTTCCCTAGAAAATGACGTGGAGCTGAGCTCTTTTAGAGAATAATTCTATTCCTTATGGTTTTACACTTAAGACCAAAGAAAAATTCCAACAGGCAAATGCGACGACTATACGCGTATGTTGCAAATGAATCCACCCTTACTGAATAGCATTCCTAACATTTTGAACTTACTCATCGAAAAATTTATCGGATCAATTTATTCAGTCACAATTTGTGGACAAAAAACAAAAGATTGTGCACCGAACAGATACAAATTTTATAGCACCGCATAGAATTTATTTCTAGCATTCTAATACTACAGTATTCTGGGTAGCCTAAACATGCAGGCAACGGTGTTGATTGGGGTACGTGGTCCTTAAATTGTCCATAAGCAACTCAGCTAAACTCTGATAGATTCTCCCACTGTTCGCCGCTACAAGGTCCGAGACTTCATCCTTGTACAGAGTGTCGGAAAAGATGGAAATTCTCCAGGTAAACCATCGTGGTATGTTTCATGTGATTTTTAAGTTACAGTAGCTCATCAAAAAGTTTTAATGTGACCCGTTGGTTTTTTGTTGTTGTTGTCGTTGTGATCCGGGTTACAATGACATCCGAGTTGTCATAGCAACGGAATGACTTGAAGCCTTTTAAATATCTTAGACGGTAATTTAAAACTTTAAAAATGTAATGAAACTGCATGTGATTTGAAATTGCACTTCTAGTCCGCTTTTTTTATACAGTTGTTTAGTCAGTTGTTTAATAGGTTTTTACTATTTTCCTAAGCATAAAAAAATTGAGCCAGCTATAGAACGAACAAGCTCCCATATAGCTCCCAATAGCCCACGTTCGATATATTAAAATTCGAATTCGAGCCGTTAGGGAGAAAATTGCAAAATGTTCACGACTGCTTTATCTCACTCTTAGAAGAGACTTCAGTTAATCTTAAGCCTCAATTTTATAGGCACATATTACAGAGTTCGACTGATCTCTAGTAGTTTTCCCCCAAAAAGGTTGTTCAAACTTCAAAGTATTTGTCTTTTGGAGGGGTCATTTCATCAATCCTCGTAACCTTTTCTCTAAATATGTATAGGTATAATTATATTCTTTTCCTATTTTTTTTTACATTTGTCACTCTCAGGGCTTACATAAGCACAATCTTTCAGCATTCCTCGTGATTCAGCTGTAGATGCCAATGATGAATATTGGAAAAAGCACTGCGTTTTTAGAATTTGGATTTCCTACCTAGTCACATACTGGATATATTTCACCATTTGTCTGAAACAAACAAAGGAGCTACGGAACGTTAGAATTCAGCCTTATCCAGCGCGTTTAACTTTATAGGTATCGATCAGTTCGAATAACCGCTGAACCAAGTGCTGGACCAGCTACAGCTTTGAAACATTGTTAAAAGCTACGGTACATTGGTTAATATACTTAATTTACATTCACGGATCAACAATATTATGCTAGACACGATGGTTTTTTAATATGCAGGGCCTCGGTGGGGGGGGGGGGGGGGCGGGAGGAGGGGGTACTCCCTTATATAGGCTATATAAGTATGTGCCGCCCAACTGGTTAGGGCTTTTGCTCCGTTTTGGTCTGAGAACGGGTATACACTTTGCCCATTTTGGTCTGGAATCGGGTGTTATTTTTGACATGAGGGAACCACGGGATTGTATGAACGTCTTTATCGTTTCAATTCCGACTGAGTAAGAAAGAAAGAAAAATATGCGAAATCGAAATGGATTTGAACAATTTTAAGCTTTGCGCTCTAATGTAAGTAATGATAACATAATTCTGCTTACAGGCTAGGTCTGAAAACGGTTATGGATTTCAGAGGTCTGGTCTGAAAACGGGTGTGAAAATTAAATTTTTTGGTCTGAAATAGGGTCAGGATTTGGAGAACCGGGCGGCACACCCCCACCAAGAATTCCCAGGAGTACCTCCCCCCCCCCCCCCCCGGTGCAGGGCCAAGTATCACTTATCTGTTTTCGTTTGGAATCGACTTTAACATTTGGACAAATCAGGAGCCTGTTTCTGGAAACTTTTCGGGCTCGAAGGCAAATTTTGAAATCAAAACAGGCCCCCTGATCAAGAACCTCTTTAACCTAAAGTTTGAAACAGGTTCTTGCTCTCTTAAAACTTTGTACACTTGGGCAAACGGACTTTAAAATTCATATGATCAGTGTTTTAGTCTTTCTTGTCATAGCAGGGGCCCATAGTCATTTTTATATAAATACTAGTTTGATATGCAGGTTTTGGTATTAAGAAGTAAGTTGAATACCACTTAATACTCATAGCTACCATGATTTTATTTCTCAGAAAATAAGAACCTATTTTAAAACCTAAATCGCCTAAGTTTAGGCTAATTTCCATTTATGTAAGAACCTGTTTAGGCTAACCTAGGAAAATGCAGGTTTTTAGTCGCTGGTTTTTACTGTATCAGGTTTAAAAAGAAAAAATAACCACAGCGAAAGACGTTTGACTACGGTGGGGTATCGAAGGATACTAGGTCAAGTGTCAGAGATCGGGTATTCGGCCTGTAGGAAACTGTTCCTCACTTAGGACGTAGTCACTGTCTCGCCCTCCTTTACCCCACAACCCCCCCCCCCCCCCCCAACACCCAAACATTAGTCTCTCATTAAAAGCCTGTGATGACACTAACGCTAGATTTTCCCGTGAAGACAATAAAATTTTCAACTGATAATTCATGGGTTTAGACAAAATACAGACGCTTCTTATCTCTGACGTGCAAACCTTTGGCCAATTTTTTAAGGAAAAGCGAAAGCGTCTATTGGCAAACGTCCCCAGCGACGAACAGCGATGTTAAGTGGCTGTATCCTATTCGCAGGTTCAGGGCAAGAGTCACAGTATAATAATAATGCAAGGCAATTCTCCATCCATTACTCACAAAAAGCCATACGTCTTGCCGAACACTCAATAATTTTATCAATATTTCCGCTTGAAGTTTTGACTTCTTTTTGACTTCTTGACTGTGATATCATCTGCAAATTTAACTAATAAGCTAGAGGGGCTAACCGGCTTTATATCATTTATCATCAGAGAAAACAATATTGGACCTAGCCTCGTCCCCTGGGGGACTCCCCTAGTTATGTCTATATACTCAGTAATGATGTTATCTACCACTACCCGTTGCTTTCTATTACTAATGAAACTGATGAGCCAGTTTAGAATATATGGATTGATATCCACATCCCTAAGCTTACTAACTAAAATTCTGTGAGACACAGAATCAAACGCCTTACTAAAATCAAATGAGAAGATCCGCATAAAGTCCGCATTTCCATCAAGCCACTTTAGCCAGTTATGCTGGGACTTCAATAGTGCCATGGTGGAGTTATGTCCCTTTCGGTAAGCAAACTGGTCTAGATCAATATGGTTAGCGCACACAGTAGTAGCTCGTTCTTATACACTAGTCGCTCAAACAGACGCATGATTATATTTGTTAGAGAAATAGGCCTGAGCTGGTTACAGGAAGTAAATGGCAGTTCCTTAGGAGCCGGTCTAATATTCGCTTCCTTCCATAACAATGGAACTGTATGTTGCAGAAGGGTGGCATTAAATACATCGGTTATGACTGGAGCCAGGTGGTAACCGAAGCTCTAACACTTGTAAAAACACCTGTCGTTGCTCGTGGACCTGTCTCTCAAAATAAAAATCCTGAAAATCGGTAAAGGCAAATTATGGACTGATCTTTCATTTTGAGCAGTTGTAATGGCAGGTGTAATGGCTTTTATATGCAAACACTACTTCTCAAACCCTTTGAAAATCGTCAAATTTGGCAAATTCATCTTTATCTTGCAATGAATAAAACATCGTTTGAATGTGATTTCCCTTCTCCATGTGATTTTCTGCGAATATCCCACTGGGTAGCTTTTACAACTGCCGGAATTCCATCACTATCATGTCTCGTTGCATGGCAATAAACTAAAAGAAGTAGATTGCTCAATTGCAGAACTGTAACTAATCGTTGCCCAGTATAAATTGTTTGTCAGTACCCTCAAAAGTTTAACTCGAATGTAAAATGTAGTCAGTAAAATATCTTAAGATATTGTTGCATTCATAATTTAATTATCCAAACGAGAAAAGATCCGCAAGAAGTAGCTAAATTTTGCTATATATCGCCCGTTGTGGAGGAAATATAATTAATCGACCCATATCCCTCAGTGTGAATTATCTACACCTCTGTTGCGTGTTTTTTAAACTAGTAGTCAGTGAATCGAAATGTTAACGTCGCTGTACAAGGAAGAACTCACTATTTTACCCCTGTAAGTGCTTGTAGGATTTTCTGTTCAGATTTATGTTCGCTCGTATCCTCTTTTTTGACAAGACCTCTTCATAAGGCAAATTTTCCACCACAAATTTTTCATGATTATAATTCTGCTCGAACTTTTCAAAATAAAAAAAATTGCCTTAAATAGAACTTGACATAAACCTGTGACGTTATAAATGGTCATGTATCCAGGGACCTTATATACCATTTAATTTGAGATACAGTGACTAGATCAGATGGCTTCCCTCATCTTAGCGTAAGAACAGCTTGTCTCTATCATTTTGATTTTGGACCTTTTTTATCAATATAAATTGTCGTGTGTAAATAATTTGACGATTTGACAATGGAAATAGATTTGGAGGAGAAGGGTAGTGCAAACAATTGATTTGTACTAATAGCAACAGTTTTATAACACTGTTTCTTTCAGTTAATAACTCTATTGCGTTAATAGAACTCTTAAGAAGAAGTTCACAGATAGAGACAAGCGAAAAACGTGAGTACACGACAATAGAGAAATGTTAAGAAATTAAATATCTGAGAGGCTTAACGTTGAAATATGGAAGAAAACTTGCAATAAGAAACTAAAGAACTAAAAATAAATGCCACAGTGTACGAGCAACGAACGGGGACAAAAACTCTAACTTCGATCTTGTTTTGATCGGCTACATAATCTACTCATAAAAGCTTTTGTTTTACCTTGGTAAAAACGGTATTTCCTTTGAGAGTTTTTGATAATCTTATATTATGAGGAAAAATAGTCAGACATTTTAAGGAGATATTAAATATTTTTATGAACACTATCATTTAATTTTATTTAACTTTCGATGAAAATACGTTCAACTTTATTAGACAAAACTTTCACGATTTCTAACATGGCTAGCTAGTAACTAAAAATTTCCTCCACAGAACAATCTACTAGGTCTATAGTTTTTTAAAAAATAAATTAGTAAATTTACAACTCTAAGTATATTGACCAAGTTGCAGTGGATCACCCGTACACACCTTCAATCAGTTACTGGTACAAAAGTCAAGAAGTCAAATGTTATTTCCTTTTGGAAAAGACAGTAAAAATATCTATCATTGATCTTGTTGAGTTAAGGCATCTTAAATGCATTGAACAGAAACTAATGTCGTATTGGGTTGAATGGTTGACACTGGATAAATCTTTTAAATTGTTTATTAGCCACCAGAGGGATGGCACCTGTGAAAAATTTTCACGGTTACCCACTTGTTAATTACCTAAAACAGTGAAAATCAGATACCGTAACGGGTTAACAAAATTCTGTTAAGTGAGATAAATAATAAAAGAAAGTAGGAAAATCTCATTTCACTGGTAAATAATTCAAACATCTCGTAATGAATCCCCTTAAGTTTCCTTAATCATTAGCTCGTCGTCAATATAAGAATTAAGCTTAAGAACTTCATAATGTGTGGTTTTATTTGGGATGTAAGAAAGAAGATCAGGGAGAAGACGAGGAAGATGAACCAAATTTATCTCATGATTAATGCAAACTCATTTGTTGCCCTTTATTTCGTGGGATATGAAGGTCTCATGTGATTGGTTTGGTCCTACAAATAGGAACATTATAGATGCATATTTTGCATGACTAGTCGGTCCACAATAGCTTGACGTGTAAAACTGAGATAGGCCGATATAATTGGTTCAACTATGACATAAAGAGTTTTGAACTTGTCTTGTTGCGCCACAAGAAGGGATACATCGAAGCAGTGAAGGTGCAAACATTTGTCAAGACTGGATCTGAATTTTTTAATCTTAGCACAAGGTAAGTTTAAAAAAAGGCCAAACGCTTTAGGTAAGAAATGTTTACATACCAAGGATTCAGCAATGTAAGACTTTTCTTTCGTTGCGATGTGTCAATGCCGGTTTAACTTTTAAAACTTGTATAGAAATGTATAAAAATTTCGTACGTAATTAAGGACATCCTAGAGGCAAGACTAATATGGTTTACTTTAATCAAAAGTTTTGAAATCATTGGAAACCAAGTCCAGTTAACTTTTATTTTTATTTTTGTTTTAATTCATGGTTAAAGATTTTTACCCAGGGAGACGATATCTTTTTAGAGTGAACTCACTTTGATTCAGCCTTTACCAGTATCTTTGTAGAATAAATGAAAGACTACGCAAGGAGTTAAGTAAGCTATTATACCCTTAAAGCCCCTCTATATTTTGAATGACAAAAACAAAATAATAAATCAAAAATAAACCAAAAACGGCGTGTACATGTGGCTGCTTAAGTTACAATGGAGTGAAACAGAAGACAAAAAGAAGATACCCAATGCTTATATGTATGAGGTGCTCTCACTAAACATTATTATAATGAAAGCTACTGAAGAGAAGGGGTCTGTCTAAAAAATATAGCATCAAAACACGTTTTATGGAATTCAGACAGACAAAATTCACAAAGGGGGCAATTAATGGGGAAACATAATGATAAATTGCATGTGCAGTAAGAGTTGTAAAAAACAAATTGCGAGTCATTTTCATCACGCGTTCTTAATTTTACTTTATAAAGGCTATCCCAATGGCCAGAGAGAGTTTCAGTATGAAGGTTCTTATGTTAATGGAATAATTTCATTTTGACTCTCTCTTTTTCCCCCCAGATTTTCGAGTATTGAATTGCCCCTCGAGGATGGGGATTGGTGTGGTGAACTTATTCTTTCTTGCTGCATTCGTATTTTCAAATCCTGCCCCTGGTACATGGGGGCATCAAATAAGCACACTTCAAAAAAATCCTTTGGCCGGTGTTTTTGAGGATGTCTCTCATAAGGTGGTGGAGAGGGCAGTCGCAAATCCGAAAACTGATATTGAAATAGTCCAGGAGTACCTTGACAGAAAAGTCGTTGAAGAGAAGGTAAGGGAGACGTGGGGTCAGCTAATGACAAGCACACCAAGGGCAGTTACAGAAACAAATACCCGGGCAGGAAAACGCGTGACTTTTGAAAACACTGGACAATTATCCCTGAAAGAAGCGTTTCAGTATATGCAGTTTTACCCTCTCCTTTACGGCGAAGAAACAAAACCAACAGAATTCCGTGTGCCAATTGGAGCCGATGAACAGAGGTTTAAGCTCGCCAATGAAGCCGGTGGTACTTTTTCACTGAAAGCTGTTCGCTCAGGCGGTAGGGAAGTTGATCTTTCTAATCTCCAGGGTGCATCTGATACATTGTCCGACCCCAATCTCAAAAACCCCTTAAGGAATACGATACCGGACTGGTCGTCACAAGCTTTAGATGCAAAGTTAAATAATCAGCCTGATTTTGATGTAGTGTTGCAAACTCACGACACCACAGGAACAGTATCTCAGTCAGAACAAGATGAAGCTTTTCGAGCCACCAGAGACGTTTTGGTTGGTACTGCTGTGCAAAAGAACACCTTGGCCGGGCTAAATCCATCTCCAGCCAATTGGCTGCAGACAACAAATGGGGATATTGACACAAAAATGAAGGGAGTCGATGAGGAGCTTAGTCAGGCCATAGCAGATGAAGGCCAAACTAAATTGAAATTTGAACTTACTCAGAGTATTCTTAAAAACAGTCAAAAAGCGATTAAAGAGTGGGATAAATTGAAGCAAACCGACGTATCAGCAACTTCAAGTACAAAAATTGTTGAAGAGGAGACTGTTGGGACCGGAAAATCAAAACACTTAGAGGTGACAGTTCACGAAACAGATAAGGTATCCATGAAGGAGGTATTCAAACTTCTGCAATTTTATCCAGAGTTATATCCTAGCCAAGGAAACAAACAAACAAGGTTCGAAGTTCCAATTGGCGGAGAGGAAAGTAAATTTCGTTTAAGTAAGGCCCCAAGGGGGGTAAACCAGATATTGGTCCATACTAATGATGCTGATTGGCCTGGTACTACGAGAAGGGGCCGCAAAGGAAAAGGTGGAGTCTGGGCACCTGATTACGACACAATGGTAGATGACGTTCTTAAGAGGTTCCCTAACCGTGATAGGCTGGCGAACGCTATGCTAGATTCCGTTGACAACGATCTTGACAGTCAGCCTGATTTTTCAAAAAAACTGAAAATCTCGGGCAAAAGTAAAGAATCTGCCGACACAAAGCGGGCCACAGTAGAATTTATGGTTGTCTCAATGGTTGCAGAAGCGGCTCAGCCCGCCGATGAGTTCAAAACCAAGTTTATAAAGGACCTAGCAAAAACGATAAGAGACCAGGAAAGTTTTCCAGAAGCTAAAGACATTCCTAATCTGGCAAAGCTGAAAGGGAAAAAATCAGGAAGAAGTCCCGCGATGGACGAAGTTGTCGATGGTATGCTAAGAAACGTCGGACGTAAACGAAAACGCATAGACGAAGTCTTCAGCAAAGATGAATTTCCGGTGAGAAAAAGAGGTGGGACGAGGCAAGGGCGCGTTCTGGTACATAAGCAAGGGAGCGAGACAGTCCCTTCATATCTTATCCGCAAACGTGCCGCTGGAGATCACGATGGAGAGGTTATTGCTAGAAAGGTCGCCAGATACTGCACAGGGACAAGACGTAGGAGAAAGCGGTTTGCTTGTTCACTAAACGATAGAGACTCCACTGTTGTCGATGAGGATTCTATCAAAGTTGATGAAGACAAGGTGGAGTTTGATGTGGCAGACCGCCGTAATGCCAAAGAACGAGAACATGTTCGGTTAGAAGTAAGCCCTGATGAGTTAGCTACACCCAAGCTGATCAAGGACAATCTATCAAAATCTCGGAGGACTGGAGCTAGTGAGGCATACTCAAAGGTCAATAAAGGTCTAGCTGTTCATGGCCTGATATTTTCCGTTCTCGGCGCTGTTAACTACTTCGAAGAGGGTGACAACCTTCGAGGTTCCATATCCGTGGCCCAGTCTGCCCATACACTAGGGGGACTAACTGGTCTTAATGAAATAGTATCTAAGGTTGGTAAAAGAGTTTTGAGCAGTGCGGCCAAAGGGTTAGCAAAAGGTTTGAATCTGGAAAAAGGGTTAGAAAGGTTATCCACCAAACTGGAAAGGTTTGCGGAGAGAGGAGTCGGTGAGCTACTTGGCGACATACCTGTGGTTGGACTTGCGTTCGATGTCTACTTCATTGAACAAGACATCGAACAGATTGCTAATTTAAATCTTAATGATCCAGAAGACCTCAAACTATTACCACTTCGTGTTATCGATTTAGCACTTGATGTTAGCACTACAGTTCTGAGCTTAGTAGGAACATTTTGCCCTGAAGCAGAAGTGGTCACAGAGCCTCTAGTCATTGTCCTTTCAATAATACGAATGGCTATTGACGACTTTTACATCGACATTATGGCGGAAATGGAGAAAATAAATTGGAAAAGTCCGTGGGCGGGATTAGAGTTTCTTGGAGCACTAGTCAAGGGATTCTTGGAGGGAGCTGCAGATTTCCTAACAGGTGGCTTAAGAAGGCAGATGGAGAATTACAGGAAACAGGTAGAATACGATAATAAACTTCTTCGAGACTTGAAGAATCCTGATAATTATTACACAATAGTTGCAAACAAACAAGGGGGTGGCGAGACAATCGATTTCACGTCGGGAAGGCTATCAAGTTTTGGTGGCTACATTAACTTTAGGCTTCATGACAACAATCGAGCTACTTTAGAAATCGGAGATGTCTCTGGCAGCGAGAGTACAATACGCAAGACATTTACAGTGGGTTCTAATCTTAAAGACATTGTCCTTGGGATCGGAGAATCAAGGTCTTTCACCTACAAGCATGAAACTGCGAAGTTGTGGTTCGTTATTCCAATTAAGTCATACGATGTAATATGTGGAGCAAATCTCCATGAGAAGTCTGTTTACGGAACTTATTATGGAAACTCTAACAATAACACATTTTACGCGGTACAGAATCCAAAGCCCACAACCAAACCGCCCGGCAAAGAGAACCAAGATTGTAACTTTGGAAATCTCAACCTTAAGTTCGTTACAGGAAATTACCATTACAATCTGTATGGGAGGGGTGGTAGTGACACTTTTTATCTCGGACCGGAAATGTCCACTGTCACAGGAGGATCAGAAAGTGACCTGTACATTATTCAGTCAGATGGCGGAAAAACCATAGTAGATAACTTTGCTGAAGATAACAAACGCGACATCATTGTAATAAACGTTGCTTTTGATAGTATTCAATGTCATCAGAGTAGAACCGATCTTGACGTCTCTTATTCTATGAGTCATCACATTCGTATCAAGAACTGGTTTATTCCTGGAGATCCCACCTACTACCGCCACGTCTCGTTTCGCAGTCTGGATGGAGTCATTTTCGTCCCGAAACAGATCTTGAATAGCGAAGATATCCATCCTGTTCGATGTGTAGCAGTGGCTCTTGACTTCGGCGCAGCAAAGTCAGCTCAAACGGTTTTACTAAATACTACGAAATACAGTCAAGTTAAGCAAGTTTCGGGCTCAAATAGCTCTGATACCATCATCGGTAACGATGTAAATAACGTCCTAGAAGGCGGTCGTGGAGCTGATCATTTAACTGGAGGCAAAGATGAAGACACCTACATCATCAGAGAAAGCGAAGGATGCGATGTTATCAATAACAATGCAGACGACTTCTTAAACACTACTGACATTGTTGTATTCGATGTACCCTTTGATAGGATAGAAGTTCAGATACAAGGCAATGACCTGTCTGTTACCGATAGGGACAATGCACAAAGCTCATGCTTTACCATAACAAATTGGACCATAGGATTCCGATATAGACATATTCTATTCACGTCTAAAGATCACGTTGTTTTCAACGTTTCCACAAGCGAAGACGACAGTGTAATGAAAGTTCCAATCATGCTGGATTACAAAACTTCCACCTCTGGGGTCTGTGTCGATTTGTCCGATTCACCAAGTCCAACCTGTGTCAAACCTGCGGGTTACACCAACATCGCCACCGTTTCAGATTCGCCACATAACGATCGCGTAGTGGGAAATGCGCAAACCAACTTTTTAAGCTGCACTGGTGGAGAAGATTTCCTTGAGGGCGGAGAGGGAACGGACAATTATGTGGTCAAGAAAACATGTCAAAAAGCAACGATCAATAATTATGACGGTCGCAAAAAAGTTGATTTAGTGTACATAGAGGAAACGTTTCTGAACTTACAACCGCAGAGGAACAACAAAGACTTAAAGGTACTCTCAAGTCATGGGACACCAACTGTTGTACTCCGCAACTGGTTTAACTCCTCTTACAACCAACATCTGGGGATAAGAACTATCGATGGTATTACACTTAGAATAGATAACGCGACTGGAACATTCGAGCCATATGAAGTATCTAAGGATCCTGCTGAATGTCAATGCACGAACGCCGGCTGTGACCGGGGAATAATAGAGTACAATCTTACCAGTGATCCTTGGAAACATGTGGTCCGTTTTGAATTGAAATCAAGCCACTGCAGCTACAAAATTTACGGCAATGAACTTAACAATTACCTGGATCCAGGAGCAGGCAATGGTTATAATTACCAGTACTTGGAAGGAAAGAATGGATCAGATACCTACGTGTTTAAACACGGGTATGGGGAGTTTAATGAAATAAACAATTATGCGGAAGACGACAAGGCAGACGTCCTCCAAATTGGAACGGACTTTGACGATATCCGCGTATATTTTCACGGACAAAATGACGTCATTCTTGCATCGAATACACGCCCCAGTTCACTAAGTGTTTTAATTCTCGATTACTTCCGCGGCCGTAAGTATCAGCATCTCCAGGTGATATCAGAGGACAAGATTGTCTTTAATATTTCCAAAAATTATCCTTACAGAGAGATAATCGCCGTCGATCGCAGAATCATTGATTCGCCACAAAACATCGATCCACAAAAGAATAGCTTAATCGCCGCAGCCTTAGACTTTAGGGGATCCCTTACCGCTTCGAACAACCTGACAGGAAGCAACACAACATTAGAAATCGAGGGTGGCGCTCAAGACGACATTCTACGCGGAGGACAACAAGGAACTATTTTTGATGGAAAGCAGGGTAATGATACGATTTATGGTGGTGCTGGTAACGATATTATTTTCGGTGGTGATGGTGATGACGTCATATTTACTGGTAACGGAGATGACTACATTTATGGGGGGAACGGAGCGGACAACATAAATGGCGGAAATGGCAGTGATACACTTGCCTTCAAAGGTGATGGTTTTCTTCGCCAAGGAGTCACTGTTGATCTAAACATCGGATTTGGACAACAGGTTGATGCAGAGGGAGATGTCTATACGAGCATCGAAAACGTGTACGGTACGATACACGATGACTTTTTGATCGGATCTGATTCTGATAATAAGCTGCACGGTCTTGAAGGAAACGACACACTGGCACCCCTTGGCGGTGCTGACAAACTTGTAGGGGGTGAAGGAGAAGATTTATATCTACTAGATAAGGCCTCGGGGTTAAAAATTATCGATAACTATGCAGATGATAAAGTTGAAGACACCCTCTCACTGACTCATTTGAACTCCACTAATGTGTGCATCTTTTTAGTTGGCGACGACCTACATATACAAGATAATACATCTGACTTGGCTTCTGTACTTTTTCACGGTGAGCTTTTGACAGTTATAATATCAAACTGGAACGTGAATGAAACTTACAAACACCTTAAAGTCTTATTTAATGATACTATATGGGAAAGTTTCGCTTTATCGGGCATCGGTACAATACTGGACAAGTTAGAAGAAAGTGCCAATTTTATCGAGAACGGAACGAACCTGGAAGTTGTGACAGTGAGCGGCGACAATGTAAGCTTATCATGGAACCAAAACAGTGAACTTTTGACACATCCACAGACCGAGCTGTTTCTTGTTCATTTTAAACAAGACGAACCCACGAGCTTGGAAAAAATACAGGTGGAGAGTCAAACATCTTTAACTGTTTCGTCTCTCAATGCTTCCTCTCACTATGTTTTCGCTCTCGCATTAACAAAGTGTAACGGGACAATCGCTGTATCCCATACGCTTATAACTTACGGACTCCAAAGATCTTGCCCCACAGCGCAGGTGCCAAACTCGAATGCTGAGTACACTCCATCGACTTCTGCTTTAGCACCAGCTCATGGTACCATTGCAAGTGTGAACTGTAATACTGGATATAACATTGAGAGGGACGAAAATCAACTAAACACGACTTGCTTAGACCAAGAATGGATCCCCTCCCTTCCAATTTGTAAGAGAATAAAACAATGCCCTGTCCTTACCAAGCCAATTAACGGAGAAATTTCAACTAACGGGCATGATGAAGGATCAAAAGCTTACTTTGTCTGTCACAAAGGATTTGTGCTTAACGGATCCAGGGAACGCACCTGTGTAGATGAATCCTGGGACGGGTCAGATCCTAATTGCCTGGCGCTAAGCTGCCCGAGTCCACCACCAATCAATAATGGATCGTATGAACCTTGTGATTACATAAAGCATACAAAGACATACGGCACGATAAGTACTCCCCTTGAAGGCTATTGTGTTAAACTTGAATGTGACAACTTATACCTACCAAGTCACGTATTTCATGGAAAGACGTATCTTCCTCGATGGGAAAGTGACTGGGAGATACCTCAAGGCGGACGGGTGTGCAGCGATGGAAAATGGATTGGGTATGTGGACGACACCTGCGAGCTCACTATTAGACTCGTCAATGTGAATAACCAGTGGAGTAAAACCAGTGGCTTTCTTCAACTGTGGAAAAATGGAGTTTGGACGAACCCTACGTCCACCTCAGCACAAAACATCCTTAATCTTTCCTGCAAAAGTGCTGGGATAAATGATCCTTCTAATGTTAGGCACAGTACCAGCAACTCCAGGATAAGGGTTACATGCTCTAAGCTACGCTTGACTCAACCGATGCCAACTATGTATGAAGGAAGAGTTGAAGTATTAACTGACGATGGCTGGGAAGGAGTATGCGTCACGGAAACAGGGGCAGCGGCAAAGACCGCGAGCAGGGAGATTTGCGAGGAACTTGGCTTTAACTTCAAAACCGCAGTTGTGAGCATCAGCACTGGCTGGACAGACCATAGACTCCAATGTTCAGCGTAAGTAAAAATAGGGTGGGACCCTTAGTTATAATAGTCGCCAGAGGAACACACAAGAGTGGCCAAAAGATGCATACTATAATGGTGTTTATATTATCAGAGCTCGCTTCATGATAAATGCGACAGACATATCTCTTATTGTTACCAAAATATAGGATACAAACTAAATGCAACAAAGATATGTGTAATTTCTCAATCTTAAAACTGTAGAACCCATACTACCACAAGTTAGTATCATGATTCCCATACTGCTACACTCCAGTCATCGGGGAACTTCGTTTACGCAAGTTAAGCAGGCCCTTTAACGTCTGAAAGGCTCAAAATCTGTTAGAAAGCCAGTTTTATTAAACACGGGACACTTATTGAGGTATTC